>NW_001914912.1:0-5978 GCF_000208925.1 Entamoeba histolytica HM-1:IMSS | reverse complement strand
TTTTCCCTTCACAATATTTTTTATCATATCCATATGCAATTGCTGCCGCTGTTGGTTCATTTATTATTCCTATAACTTCTAATCCTGCTATTTCTCCTGCATATATCGTTGCTTTTCTTTCTTCATCTTTAAAATGTGCTGGTACTGCAATTACTGCTTTACGAGGTGCTATTTTATATTGTTCTTTAGCTTCTTCTATTAATTTCCGTATTATCATATTCCCTATTTCTTCCCCTGAATACCATTCCTCTTCACTTACTCCTATCTCTACTTCCCCATTCCCTGCATTCCGTCGTATTCGATACTCTAATTTCTCCCCTTCTTTCTCTATCATTTCATCATATTTCTTCCCTATCAATCGTTTCGTATCATATATTATCACCCCTTGTGAACTTCTTCTCGCTTCTTCCCCTATTATTCTCCCTTCTTTTGTAAATCTTACTATCGACTCAATCTTTTCTTTCCCTTCTTTACTCTTTATCACTTCAACCCTTTGATGATGTTCATCATATCTTGCCATACATGAATTTGTCGTTCCTAAATCTATTCCTACTACATACTCTTCATTCATTTTTTTGCTTTTTATCTTTTCTTTGTTTTTTTGGTTTTTTTTTATATTCTTCTCCTTGGTATGATTTTTCATTTCTTGATTTGATAAAAGCAATGACTTAAAGAAAATCGTTGGTATTTTTTTATCTACCTTATTTTCAGTTAAAAAAGCTTTTACAAATCATTAAAAGAACGAATTAGCTTATAAAGGGAGATATGAATAATTATAGAAATAAAGGATATAGTTTTGAATAATTATAGAAGTGTATTTCATTATAACTGTAACAAACAAGAGAAATAAAAGGTAGAAAAGAAAAACATTCATAAGAAATAAAATCATATTTTCTTTTCTTTATTCCTTATAAATTTTTTAGAGTTTTCAAAGAATGAGTCATATTTGATAATGAATAATAAGAAATTATATACATTAACGGTTATCAATGAAAACAATTGTTACAAGAGTTAATAGAAAAAATATTTCAACAGCTTTTAAAGTTTACGTCAATGAAAAATATGAAATAGGGTTTTATATAAATTAAATTAAGACCCTATTGGTAGATCCATCAAATCAGTCTGGATGAGTTCAGTTAATCTCATTTTAAATGCACCAAAATTTGTTAGAAAAGCTAAAAAAGCAGAAGAGTCTACAACTACAACACACGAAATAAACAACGAACCAAAAACACAATTAAAGATGGATGCTAAAGTATTTGTTCCAAAGAATAGAAAAACTGTAATATCTACTAAGACAGAAGTTCCTTTTACTCGAACAACTACAGTAGAAAATCAAACTATTAATATTCCTAAACCCCAAAAGAAAATAAATGACGACACAATAGAAGATGTTGATGAAAAAATTCTTAATACTGAAAAAACTCCAGCAAGATCATCCTCTGCATTTGTTCCAGAAGGAATATTAACAAGTAGTCCAATACCTAAACGTTTACCAACAAAACAAGAAGAGAAATATGTTCCACCATCACCAAAAGTGAAATACATTTGTTATACATTACAAGAAATAGAAAATTTAAGAAGTAAAGCCATTCATTTAACTGAAAGTGATGTTTCAAGATTTAATAAAATGGCTAGTGAAAATAAAAAGAAGAAACCTATTGTACCAAAGAATTTGTTTACTACACAATTAAATAATGATGAATTAGTTCAGTCAAAGATTCTTGCTATTCTTAATAAACTTAGTGAAGAACGTATTGTTCCTTCTGTGTTAGCAGTTGAAAGTCTTTTAAAAACAAGTAATGAATTATCAATTTTCCTTGATATGTTATTTAAAAAGTCTATTAATGAACCAAAGTTTGCATCATTATATGTAGAATTCTTTATTCAAGTTAAACGTAATCCAAAAATTTATGATAAATTTGTTCAAGGAGAGAATATTTTAATGAAAACATTACTCGACAAAAGTTGTCAATTATTCCATGCTATTCCTCAACCAAAACCTCGTAAAGAAGGTATTACTCCAGAAGAAGAAATTCAATTAAAGAATACAGAAGAAATTGAAAAAATAGAATATTTTGGTACTGTTCGTTTAATTGGTAAATTATATATTCAAGGGGCTGTTGTTTTTAAGTTACCATTATTATGTTGTAAGGAATTACTTCAAGTTGGAAATGATTTAACAATTGAAGCATTAACTATTTTACTTAAAGATGTCTGGAAGAATTTAAAGGATGAAAATGAAGAAGAACTTCAAAAGATTTTAGACCAAATGAGATTAACAGAAAATAATCATAATTTAGCTAAAAGAACTCATATCATTGTTCAATTATGTCTTGATGATATTGAAGCTAATTGGGTATCTTCATTTGTTGAAAGATCTGTTTCAACACCTGTTAAAGGAAATATTTATTGTAAATATGCCCCTAAAAAAACAAATCCAGTTAAACCTACTCCTACTCGAGGTGCTCATCGTATTGAAAGAGAAAAAAAAGAATATGACTCATCTACACCAACACAAATGAGAACACCAATTCCACAAACACCAACATATACGGCTGGTGTATTTGGAGAACAAATTATATCTAAATTTATTAAAAATGAAATACAAATTGAAGAGATAATGAAAGAAATTGAAAATAGTAATGCATATGGTGAATGTGTTAAAAAATTAGTATCAATGTATGAAACTTGTAATGAAAAACAATTAATTAAAATTAAAGAACTTATTACTCAAATATGTTGTGCAGATTGTGAAGCATTATTAAAAGATGCATTAATTAATATTAAAGAAGATAATGAAGGACTTGAAGGAGGAGCATCAGATGTAATGGCATCATTATTTAGTCAAATGCTTATTAATAACAAATACCAATGGGAAGAACTTGGAGGATATTTAGATGAAAAATTTGAAGATGTGATTATGAAGAAAGCAGGAGTTAAATCTACATTATATGTATTATCTCAAATTGTCCTTGAAATGATTCGTAAAAAAGGAGTTAATGAAATTAGCACAATTCTTAAAGATAAAGAAGAATTATTTGAAGAGGTTATGTGTTGTGGATCATTTGGAGCATCATTATTTAGTGCATGGATGAAAACAAGTAGTGGAAGTAATTTATCTATTAGAGAAGAAAATGAAGAAAGAATTATTCCAGAATTAAAAGAAGTAATTCCATTATTAAAAACCCTTGGAGAAGGACAACAAGGAGAGTTTAAGAAAATGATTGAAAAATTATGGATTGATCCAAATGAAATAACACTAAAGAAATTAGAAGAAATCAAAATATTATTAACTGAAAATAATTTACTTTAATTTTTTGTTATTGACTAATTGTTGTTATGTAACATTTTGTTTCTGCTTCTTCATCTGCTTCAAATGTATCAATACCATTTAATTTTAATTTAAAACATACATTATTACATATATGTTTTTGGAGAAACTTATTCATTCCATTAAATCTATGATTATCACCACTACACCCAAATCTACAACTCATCTCATGATGAATTGCCATATCAGTTAATAAATAATTTTGTTCATGAATAACACCTTGTATATCACTTATTAATAATCTTCTTCCACTTCTTACATAAGTAAAATGACTAAAACAATTTAATGATGCCGAATAATTTTCTAAATTCACTTTTCCATCATTTTTATTCCAATATGTAAATTGTTCTTTAAGTAATGGCTCAATTAAAAAGATGTTTTTTCCTTTAATGAATTGACGTATTTCTGAAATAGTATAATTTTTTTTTAATAATGGTATTGTTGTTGGAACAAATAATTTAATATTAACACATTCAATAGATGATGCATTAATTGAATTAAATTCATTAAGAAATTTCTTTGTTACAGAATAACTTTCTAAAATGCCAATGTAATTATCAAATGTATTATTAATTATATCATGGTCATATTTTACTGCAACTTCTTCTTTATTATTTAATAATCCTTGATGCATGATTTTAAATCTTCCAAGTCCAGAACATTTTAAATCAACTTTAAGTTGAGATGGTTGTACCTCGACTGTTGTTGAAACACCATATGACTTATAACATTCATTTGAATTGATATAATCTTTAGGAATAGAAATAGTAATACCATTCATCGTTTCTTTTTCTTGATTCATAAGACGCTCATTAATATATATTCTTAAATCATTTAATTTATCATCAAATAATGTATTTTTAATATCAATATCTAATAACTTATTAAACCATAATTTATTAATAAGACATTCATTCAAATTGAATTTATTCCAACAAATGTGCTGAATCTTTTTACAGTGAATAGTTTCTTCATTAAACTGTTGTTGATATTTATTATCATATTTTTGTGTTATAAAAACAAAAAATTGATCAATAATAAAATTGTCTTGTTCCATTATTTCTTTTGTTTGCTTATTAATATTTATTGGTGATTTATCAAACAAAATAATTACTTTCTTTCCATCTTTTTTTATTCTCCAATCTACATTTATAACTTTAGTAATTATATCATTAAATGGTATTTGTAATATATTTTCTTTATTATAATTTTCATCAATAAAACATTTAGTATATTCTTCAATATTAAACTTTTCGTATTCAATAAATTGTGGATGTGAGCAACAAAGTCTATTAAATTCATCAATATAATATTGAATAAATCCAAATCTCATTGTTGAATATCGTTTTATTAAAGTCATTATCTTTTCGTTTATAATGTTTATATTCTTTTGACTATTCCTTTCAACAATAAAAGTAATATCACTTATTTTATCTTTTCCTTCATTTTCTATTGAATTTAAATATGATATTATTTGATATTCTGGGCTTTGTTGTTTCTTTTTTCCAGAATAAATTGTTGCTATACTTTCATATGTTTTCATTCTAACAATAGATTCTTCAAATTGTTCTTTGCTAATATCATTAAAATCACTCTCCATCTATGTCTTTTTCTATTAATGTTTTTTTTTAGTTTTTTTTTAAATAAAATAGTTGCTCATTTAATTCTTTTATTCTTTTTATAACAAATGATACTTTTTTAAAGCAATTTAAAGATATTCCATGTAAGGCTTTGATTAAAGTAATTACTGGTTCATTTTATAGTTACAGACTCTATACAACAATAGTTCATAGCTTAATATTAACTCAATTAAATAATTAAATAATACTTTTTCATAACATCATTTCTCAAAAAAGGAAGTAGTAAATACTATTATTTAATTATTATTACTACTATCTTATAAACAAATAAAATAAAGAATACAATGCATCAATGATATATACATAAATGAAATAAAGAAAGATAATCAAAAGAGAGAATATAATTTTTAAATAAGTTAGTTTAGTTAATAAAGAAATGAAAGTAATAAGGAAAAAGAATTAAACAATAATAAAAAAAGAAAATACTAAATTAGTAAAATTATTGTTGAGTACATTCTTGAGGTGCTGGTTGTGTATTAGAATCATCTTGTGATGGTTTTCCGTCAATAATTTGTTTTATTGGTTTTTCGTCATAAGCGTCATCATCTTCATCAAGATCTTCTCCTTCATCATTTAATAATGTTTCATCAAAATAATTTACAGCAGCTGGAATTACTTCATTAATTAATGTAAGTAATGCTTGGAACATATCATGAATAGGTAATGCTTCTTCATCAATTAATCCATCATCATTAATATCATTATTTAATGCTAATTCTTGTGGATAAAATAAATCAAAAAATGATTCAACTTTTGTTTCTTGTTGATTTCTTCCTTTTTTATTTGTTTTTTTTCGTGTAATTTTAAATCGAGGATCTTTTCCTTTAACCCAATCTAATGGTGTAATTGTATTAATTTTTGGTTCTTCAAATTCTCCTTCAATATCTCCTAACTTATATGTAATTTGAATTGTTATTTGATTATTTCTTAAATATGGATTATTACCAAATAAGAAGTTAACATTATATTTAAAAAGTAATGTTGGTGTTCCATCTTTTAATGTA
>NW_001914913.1:3376-77074 GCF_000208925.1 Entamoeba histolytica HM-1:IMSS | reverse complement strand
CAATTATTTATTTATCAATTTGAAGAATTGAAGTTATTTATTATTAAAAAAACATTTCATTTTCATTTGAAATAAATAACTACAATTCTTCATTTTTTAAATATTCTTCACAACATATTTTATTTAAATGAAAAATAACAAAATATTTTATCGAATGTTACATAAATATTATTTTAATTATTTTATTATAAAATAATTTTCTATTAATATTGTTTTTATTTAATTTTACATTAAAAACTGTATTTTTGAAATAAAAGAAATAGAAAATATTTAAAAATAAATGAATAAATTTGTCGATAATTTAACATGACAGTTTGTTTTTGATTATTAGTTTGAAATACAAACATCATTAAATAAAAATAAATTTGGAATATTATGATTGAATAAAAATGAATAAATAATTTTACACTACTTTTGAAATATCTTTATTATTATAATTTTTAATTTACATTAAACAATGATTTATTTTTTATTTAGTCACAATGATTATATTTTTATTTATTCATTATTAATTTGAATGAATGATGATAATATTATTAAATAATCAAAATAAAAGAATGAAATATGATTAAATTATTTATTATTATTTCGTCTTCAATAAACAAATGTAAATATTATCAATATTGATATTTTCTCATATTAAATATTTTAACATTTAAAATATTTATTATTTCTTTTATTATGTTGTTTAATATAATTTTATCATTTTATTTGATTTTTATTTGATTTTAATTTCTTTCATTGTGTATTTATAATAGTTGTCTCATTTCTTTTCTCTTTTATTTCTTATTCTTATTTTATTATCTTATTTTTCTTTATCATTTCTTATCTTTATTAAATTAAATTGTTAGAATTAATATTGATAAAAAATGAAAACTCAAATCACAAACGATAAAATGATAAAAATAAAACAAAATTGAATTTTCTTCTCTTCAATTTTTTTTGTTTATTTTAAAAAAAAATGAAAAAATACTAAAAATAAAATAAACTAATTATAGAAAATAACAATATTATAATTTTATTATTATTATATTATTAATATTATTATATATTTATTGTTATTGTAAAATAAAAATGAATGATGTTTGTTTAAAATAAAATGGTAATAAAAATAATGATTGACTTTATGCCAATAACGTGTATTAACTATTTAAACATCCATATTTTGAACTTATAAACATCAAATTAAATTAAAATGGGAATAACACAATCAACATCAAATAACAAATCAAACGACAAAACAAAAGAAATAATTAAACAAATAGAAGAATTGACAGAAAGAAGAATAAATAATATACTATTTGATTCAGATAAAGATAATTGGAATAAAAATACATCAGTATTTGATCAAAGAATAATGAATAAAGAACATATAATAATTATTATTGAAGATGAAGATGGAAATAAATTTGGAGGATATGTTAATTCTAAAATTGATGAAGTTGAAAGTTGTATAAATGATTCAAAATCATTTGTATTTTCATTAGAATCAAATGGAAGAATTGAAGGAATGATGAAATTTGATATTAAACAACCACGATATGCATTTTATTTGTATAATCAATCAGATGATTATTTGTTTGAATTTGGATTAGATGATATTTTTGTTTATAAAGAAAATAATAAAACAGAATCATCTTGTTATCAAAATTGCTTTGAATATAAAGGAATATCAAATGCACTTTGTGGAAAACAAGATTTCACACCAAAACGAATCATAGTAATTGAAATGAAATGATTCAATCTTGGTTAATTGAAAATGAAATAAAAAGAATAAAAACAAATCAGTGAAGAAACCACTAAAGTGTGGGTAAGACTAAAAGAAGATTAGTCAAAGTAATAAAGTAGTAATAAAATGATTCCTTCTCCCATTCATAAAATAAGGAAAAAGAAAATGTTTAAAATTAAGACAGAAAATAAACAAAAGGTTAAAAAGAAGAATTAAGCAGAAGAAGTTTGAAAAACCTTAATAGGGAAAAATAAAGCAAAGAAGTGCTTTCTTCAAATTCCAAGATAAACCTAAATGATAAATTCAACAAAGAGATTACTCTTTTTTAAACAGCAAAGGGATTAGTCTCTCCTAAACTAGGAAGAATAGATGAAAAATCTATTAATACTTAATTAATTACTTTTTATTTTATTTGTTTAATTATGACTAATTGTTTTATATTGAAATATATTATCAATATCATTTTGATTATAATTAATATATTAAATAGTAGTAATATAAAAAAGTTTATTAAAAAGAAGAATCAATAATTTGATTATCTTCTTCATTCGTTGTTCTGGATGTATTATTAATATTTATTGTTATTATTTATTTATGTTTATTTTATCATTCTTATAAGAAATGGAGAAGAAATACTTACAAAATGAAATATATCAAAATAACAATGACACAATAATTCATTTCAAACGTTATATGAAATACAAATGACGTTAAATAAAGACATTTGGAAAAAATAAATCAAGTTAACTCATTGAATAAGAAGTTCATAAACTATAAGAACAAAAATACAACTGTGTCATTTTTAATTGAAAAAAAATGTATTATTAAGTTAGTAATGATATTAAAAAGTGCTAAGCATCTTCTAGTAGTGTTTTAAAAAATAATAAAATAAATTGATAAAGCTTAAATAGAAACACATCTTATCTATAATTGAAAACCAATAAGATAAAAAGAATTATCTATCATATTAGAAAATACAATAAAAAAATAGAAGCATCAATTTTAAAAGAATAAAAATAAAATAAATTATTTATTATACTGAAAGAAGAAGAAAAAAAAACAATAAATAAAATTAAGAAATGTAACGATTATATTTGAAAATTGATTATATCAATATCAACTTAAATTAAAGAATAAGATGGCAAAAAAATGATAAAGTAAAAAAGAAGTATGTTTATGAGAATTATTTACTTTTGTAATTCTTATTGTATTTTATCTGTTACAAACAACTTAATTATACTTAATTAAGAAAAAACTTAAGAATAAAATAATTTAGTTCATTACATTGATGAAATTACATTTATTCAATAACACATAAGTTTGGCTATATTATTTTTGAGTGATATTGTTTGTGACAATTTATAAAATATTTAAAATAATGTAATGTATCTAAAATCGTTATTTCCAAATGGTGTATTTCAATTTTGAATGATTTATAAATTTATTCATACAAGAATTATCAAATGATAATAACATAATACTTTCAAGTTATTTGTTTTGTCTAGTAAATAACTTTCAATAGATGAAAGAATGAGGGTTTGTTCTTGAACATTTCATCTTATTATTTGATATATATAACGATAATTTTTAAGGAATGATCAATTAAAGAGAAGCCTTCGCAGCACAAAATGCGAAAAGACAAGTTACTGGTGCGATCAAAAGGAAGAGACCTACCGCCTCAAGTAGTGTTAAGAAGAACCAAAAATACGCAATAAATACGAATGTTGCAGATAATACAATAATAAATAAAAACCCAAAGAATCCAAAATGGAGTTTTTTAAATTGAATTGTTCTTATTAAGGAAATTAATAAGAATACAAATGCACTAATAACAAAAATTGAAAATAACAAAGAAATAACAGGGTTTGTTGGTTGTTCTACTACTTTAAATGTGTGATGATGAATCTCCTCTACCATTTTCCTGTTTGACAATTATGAGATCTTTTATTATTTTTTTTTTCAAAGAACAAAAACATAATTAAAAATAATGATATAGATTTTAGTGAGAAGAAAAGACAATAAATTAGAGAGTTTAGTGATTGTTATTCATAAAAAAACAATCCATAAAATCTTAATAATCATTTGTATATGGTTTGTTAATTGTGATGTCTCATTACAAAAAATTAATATAAAAATTAATCATAGTTTAGTCATATTACATTAAATTAAGACGAGCAAAACAAACATACTTTATAGTTGTTGTTCCTTCAGACACTATTGGAATTGTTAAACAACGACTAGCTATGGTTGCTGGATGTAACCCAGACATTATTGGTATTTTAAGTAAAGATAATAAAACAATTATGAGTGATGATACACAACTTGGAGTTGGAGTAGAAGTTGGTCAACTTTTTTATTTCGTATTGAGGAATGGTTTGGTATAAATATTTTATTATATTACTATTTGTTAAAATAGAGAAATAAAAAAAAAATTAATAAAACAGAAACAGGAGAATATGAGCCATTAAAAATAATTGATCTTGTTTAAAGAAGATTCAAGTTATGATTTTTAATGTTGTTTGTTTTTTTTTTCAGAGTCGAAATGTGATTAACTTAACAACAACCAGTAACTTGTTCAGATGGTTCATTAGAAATATCTTTCTTTTCTAAAACAATAACTGAATTTTCTGGTTCTTTATTTTCTTCATTAGTAAGAGGATTCATATCAACAAGCATATTTCTCACACGTAATTCTCTAACAACAAATTCTATAATTTCTTGAATATTATTATTTGTTTTAGCTGAACATTCGAAGAAGGGGATTTGATGAGTACTTGCAAATCGTTCACCTTCTTCAAAAGTGATTTGACGTTGTTCTTCTAAATCATTTTTACAGCCAATAAGAATAGTCAATGTTTTAGAAGTATCTGGTTGTACTTGGCAGAATTCTTTCATCCAGTCTTCAACATGTTCAAGTGTTTCCCTTTTAGTGATATCATAAGTAAATAAAATGCAATGTCTATTTCTAAAATAAGTTGTTGTAGTTGATCGGAATATTTCTTGTCCAGCAGTATCCCATAATTGAACGTTGTACGTTTTACCATCAAGTTGAAGTTTTTTACATGTTACATCACTTCCAATAGATGTCTTTGTATTAGCATTAAATTCACCATTTGAAAATCGTTGGAAAAAACATGTTTTTCCAACAAATGGATCTCCACATAAACAAATACTTATCAATAAGTTACTCATCTTTCTTCTTTCTTCTTTATTTTTAAGTTTTTAGTTTCTTACAAACCAACATCTCAATAAATTCCTTCTAATTATCCTATTATTTCAGGTTTTTTTTTTAATTCCATTTTTTAAGTTCTATTAAAAAATAAAATTAAAAATACAAAAATTAAAAATTACAAAACATTTTTTATAAACTAAACAATATTTTAATAGTAAAATAAACTAATTAATTAAAAAGAAGAATATCCAAAGCATTCTGAGTTGATGATTTATTTTGTGTTGAAGGAGATGAAAATAAATCAAAGTTGATAGTATCTGTTTGAGAAGTGGTAACTGTTTGTTGATTAAAATTAGCAAAGATATCAACAGTATTTTTAGAATTTGTGGTTGAATTAATTTCTAAATTTTGATGAGTTGCTTGTGTTGGTTGACCAAAGTTAGAGAAGTCAATAGAAGGTGGTTGATTACTTTGAGGTTGTACTTCGTTTAATACAATAACTGTTTCTTCTTTTTCTTCTTCAACGTCAATTGGCTGGGCTTGACTTGAATTGAAAGTGACAGAACGAACTTTTGCTTCATCAAAAGGTTGTAAGTTATTCATCGTATCAGTTACAGGTGTTAAATCATCAAAAGGGAGAGATATCATCTCACCATCATTTAATATATAATTTTCAGTTTGAACTGAATCAATTTGAGTAGAATCTTTTTTATTCATTTTTCTTTCAATGTCTTGAAGAACTGCACTAAAATCAAATGCATTTGACCTATCAACAAATCCAAGACCAACAGTTGCCTTTCTCCCACCATTTATTTCATTAACTTTTAATATAAAATATCTACTACTATCATTAACATTTTGAACAGAATCATCTGAAATAATACAAGAACAAAATTCAATATCATTATTTTCAACAAATTTAATAATACAATGTTCAGGTGATCTAGTAACTAAACACCTTCCACTCCATAAAAAATCTGATTGTTGCCAATCTGCAGCACTAATTGATAAGTTTTATTTTAATAAAAAAGGTTTATTAGAAAAAGTTTCAAACTTTTTCTTTACTTGACCATCTTTTCCAATTATTTTAAACAGCATACATTGTTTAATAGAAAGAAGAATTGTTTCTCCTGAATTTGACATAACTTAGTAATAAACTTTTTTGTAAAATTTTAAGTTCTCTATCGTATTTCTTGTAAAATTTAATTATTAAAAAACATTTATTTTGAATTAATTTTCTTTTAAAATGTTTCATGTTATTTTGTATTATTTATAATTTTCATAAAATTTTGATGGCTCATTGATTATATCTCCAGGAAGTCCTTCACAATCATCTAATTCTTGGAAACTGAAGACACATGGATTATACTTTGTTTTTCCACACTTACATACAGTCTCCTTAAAACAAGTGATTGCCATACTCTGATTAGTACCTGAGCACCAAACAAATTTTGATCTATCCAAACAATAAAACCCTTTTTTCACATTTGTACAAAGAGAAAAAGACAATGATATTATCAAGAAAATAATTAGTGTCATGAGAAAAAATCTGAGTTGAATATTCTTTCTGAAGAATTATTCTTGAAAAATACATGTCTTTTCATTAAGATAAAATAATGAAATTTCAATGTCAGGAACATTCCGAGAGAAAAAAGAGTTTTTGAAAAGATCCTAAAAATAGAGAAGGTATAATATATAAACAAGAAACTGAAACGAAAAAAACAAACATTAAAAACAACATGGGAGATATTACTCTTGGATGTCTTTTACTTTGTATTCTTTCATTCTTCCTTCCACCATTAGCAGTTTTCTTTAAAGTAACTTGTGGACTTCATTTTTGGATTAATATTATATTAACAATTCTTTGTTGGGTTCCAGGTGTAATTCATGCTCTTATTGTAGTTATTACTATGTAAGAAGGGATTTTAAACAAAAAGTAAATAAGGTAGAATTGAATTAATTTAATATTTTACGTAAAATAGAAGCTTTAATTTTTCCTTTCTTTAGACAACAAATAACTTTTGCAAGTAAATCATCTTGACTACCAAAATAAATGTGTTTTTCTCTTCTTGTCATTTCTGTAAAAGCTCTATTAATTAATGTAACAGATGGTTTTAATTCCGTTTTATCTTCAAGAGATTCTTTAAGTTGTTGAGTGAATTGTTCAAGAATACCAAAAAAGGTGATTGGATTATATTCAACAGCAACAGCAGGAATACCAATAATCCAATACATCATTTGATAAAATTTTTTAGCTGTTTTAATAATAAAATCTCTTAAATAAATAACACGAGACATTAAAGTATTAACTTCTTCAGTAATATGACTTTGTTGTTTAGAAGGAAGAGAAATAATTTGAGTTTGAATAATTTGTTTTAAAGAAGAGCATTTTACAATAAGTTCTTTAATATCATTAATTAATTTAGTTAAATCAATTTTAGCGAATGAAGAAATAGATAATTCTTCAATAAGTTGTTCTGGATTAGAATGAATTTTAATAACAAAATCTAACATACTAACTTGTTTTTGTGGAAGACGTGTTTCTCTTAATTTTATTAAAAGATCTATTTGAAATCCATCTGCACATCTAATTGAAGGATAATCAGAATTTAAATAATTTCCTGTTACTAAAATAATGTTTATTAATTCTTTAAAACTTCTTGAACTTTTTACAACTTCAATAGCTTTAAAACAATTTTGAATTAATGGAGTAATTCTATTAATTTCATTTTCAATTAACATTGATTCAACCCACATTTTTAATTTAATTTGAAAGGCAGGTATTTCTAATAAAGGTTTTAACCATCCTTCAATTCCTTTACCACCATCAGAATAATCTAATTCATTAAGATGAATTCCTTTAAGAGTATCAATTAAAAATTTACCATCACGTTCAGTTATTTGACGATAATAAAAATTATTAATATCAATTCCTAATGAAACACTTGAAGGAAATTTATTTCTTAATACACATAAATCAATATATTTATATCTTGAAATAACTGGATTTGTTGAATTTTGTTCTTCTATTTTAAATGAATTTTCTACATCACAAATATTTAATTTTTTTTCAGGAAGACAGTCCCATAAACATTTTGGATGGTCTGGTTTTAAAATAATTCTATTCCATTTTAATTCAGGTAAATAAACAGATAATTCAATTTTAGGTTGATTAAATATATTTTCATTAAGACAATTAATTTTTGAATGAGAAAAATTTTGTGTTGTAATTCTTTTACTTATAAAATTCCCACGGGGAATTGATTTTATTTTTTCTTTATCATTTTGTTCTATGAAATTATTTATAATAACTTTTTTCTTTTCTTTTGGAACGTCTTCAATTTCATTTAATAATCGTTCTTTTTCTTTTGTAAATAATTCAATATCTCTATTAGTTTTTGCAATTTCTTCAATAAGTTCTATTCTAGTTAATTTTCTAATTGTAATAGAAATATTATTTCTAACTTCTGTATGTTCTTTTAAAAATTTTATATCTTCATTACATTTTATTATTTCTTGTTTTTTTTGTTCTAATATTATTGATAATTCTTCTTTACTTTTTAATGCTCGTTCTTTATCTAAATAAAGTGTTTTAATTCTATTTTCTAATTGAATAGAATTTTGTCTAATTTCTTCAACTCTTTTCCATTCTCTTTTACTTCTTTGATCATAATTTATTATTTGACAATCATCTTTTAAAGCTTTTTCAAAATTTGTTACTAATAATTTATATGACTTTAATTTTTTTACTGCTTCAGTTATTCCAACATATTTAAAATCCATAACAATTTTACTTTTTCTTCCTTCTGGTGAACATTTTAAAATTCCTAATAATAATGCAACTACTGTTGCTCCAATTTTTGTATTTCCAATCATTGGTAATAATGATCTATATTTATATTCATCTCTTTTTGCTGCAAATACTTTTGCTGCATAAATAATAAATATTTCTCCTCCTGACATACATAAAACATTTAATACTTCTGCTGCTTGTAATCTAATTTCTAAATCTTCATTTGTACACATAATATTATATAATTCTTGAATATATTTATCATTTAACATTAATTTAATAGCATCTTTATATCTCATTGATACTTTAATAATTTTAATATTTTGTTTATTAAATGGTGGTGGAAATAATGTTGTTTTAAAAAATTCTCTTGCATAAGTTTGGTTTTGTAATTCTTTTACAATTTCATTTATTGCTTTTTCTTTTTCTACTTCATTCGTTGCTTTTTTTATTTTTAAAATAGACTGTCGTGCAACAAATGCCGGTGACATTGTCATTATAGCTGTTTTAATTTTTGGAAATGTTAATTGATTTAATGGTATTCCTTCCATATCGGTTAATATAAAAACTCCTTCAACACAAAAATGTTGAACTGATTGATCAATTGCATCTTGTATTGATGTAGCTTTAATATCTAATGTTGGTCTTTCTTCTCCTGGTCGACCAATATCAAGAATAATTCTTATCTGTTGCATTTTATTATAAAATCTAGAAATTAAAAAGGTAAATGAATATTTAGTTTTTTTAAATATAAAGAATAATTGTTTAAGATTATTTGAAAGAAAGATAAAAGATAAAAAAAAATAACAACTAACGAATTAGTTAATTTTTTTTTACTTTATTCAATTTTTTTTATTTTATACTAACATAATCAATAAAACATAGAGTTATCAATAATTTTTATACCATTTTTTATCAAAAATAAAAAATACAAAAAAGAAGTAAAAGAAGGAACAAAAATAGAAAAAAAAAATAAAAGAATAATAAAAATATAATAAAAATATAATAAATTATAATAAAAAAGAAATAAAACAAAAAAAAAAGAGGAACAAAAAAAAAACTAAAAAATAACAATTAATAAGAAATGGGAGCTAAAGGATCAAAAGGAGCTAAATTCGATAAAAAATTATTAGCCCAATCATCCATTGAAATTTCTGGTAAAAATTTATCAGAATTTCCTAAACAAATTTCTAAATGTGTTTGTACTAATTTTAATGCATCTCAAAATGATTTTACATCAATTCCAGAAGATGTTTGTCTAATGCCAAAATTAGAAGTATTAACGTTATCTAATAACCGTATTACTTCTATTCCTGATTCTATTCAAAAAGCCTCTAATTTAAGAGAATTATATCTTGGACAAAACAATTTATTTTATGATGGTATTTCATCTGAAATTAAGATGTGCTCTAATTTACAAAGACTTGATATTTCAATGAATAAATTGGAATCTATTCCACCAGAAATTGGTTCATTACTCTCTCTTCAATATCTTAATATTTCTGAAAATAATTTAAAATCACTTCCACCAGAAATTGGTATGTTAGATAAACTTCAAACCCTTCTTGTTAATAAGAATTCTATTAGAAAATTACCAACTGAAATTGGAAATCTTCGTTCATTATATGAACTTGATCTTTCTAATAATCAAATGGATCTTTTACCAGAAGAATTATCAAATATGATTGCTCTTAAAATTCTTAGAATTGGATTTAATAAATTATCTGGAAATATTGATGTTTTAACTAACTTTAAGTTCTTAGTAGAATTAGATTGTCAAAATAATCAAGGTATTCTTGAACTTCCACCATTAGATTCTCTTCAAAATCTTACTCGTCTTGTTGTTAAGAATCTTCCAATTACTAATATTCCTGGACTTTCTTCTTTGAAAATGTTATGTGAATTAAATGTACGTGATAATATAAAAATGAAAGGAATGCCTGAAGAAATTTTCAATATTGTTTCATTACAAAGACTTGATTTCGTTGGATGTAACATTACTGTATTACCTCCAAATATTACTTCTTTGACTAACTTAAATATTCTTGAATTAGCTCATAATTCTCTTAATGAATCATCATTCCCAGAAGGTATTTCAACATTAACTAATATTAGTAAATTATCCATTAGTAATAACCAAATTCATAGTTATCCACAATGTCTTTGTGATTTAACATCTATTGTTGACCTTGATGTTTCTAATAATTTAATGGTTGAACTCCCAGAAACATTTTCTAATCTTACCAATGTTCAAAATCTTACTGTTGCTGGTAATAGACTTAATAGATTACCAGAATCTCTTGGTAGATTAATTTCTGTTACTTATCTTGATGCTAGAAACAATCAATTAAAATCACTCCCTGCTTCAATTGGTGATTTAAGACAATTAAATAGACTTGAATTAACTCAAAATATGATTCCTGTTTTACCTGTTGAAATGGGTCAACTTGATGGTATTTTACAAACTATTGAATTAACTAATAATCCTCTTGTTGTTCCACCAAAAGAAGTTGTTATTAAAGGAGCTCATGAAATTTGCAAATACCTTAAAGATAATGAGGCTGTCCTTAGATCAAGTGTTGTGTCGGGTCTTGGTGTTGATAATAAATAATCTTCATTTAATTTTTGGTGGTTTTTTTATTATTTTCTCATTTTCTATTATTATTTTAAATAAATTATTTTAAGAGTTTTATTTTAAATTATCTCCATGTAACATCAACTTCATCTGTTCTAAATCTTTGATGTACTGTTGCATCTTCTATAGGCGTAAACTGACCACTCTTAGACATTAGATATCCTGTCCATGCAATCATGGCTCCATTGTCAATACAGTACCTTTCATCCATTGCTCCTAACGTTGCTCCTCTTTCATTTGCCATTGTTTTAAGCATATTTTGTAATCTAACATTACATCCAACTCCTCCTACAACAAGAACTTCACTAGCACTACATTGACTCATTGCTCTTTCAGTTACTTCAACTAACATAGCAAATAATGTTTCTTGAAGAGAATAACAAAGATCTTCAACACTTTCATGTTTATTGATATATGTTTCAATTGAAGTTAATAATCCAGTTAATGAAATATCCATTCCTTTAACAACATAAGGTAATTTTATATATTTCTTTCCTTTTTTTGCCATTTGTTCAATATTATAACCAGGAGCTGGTTCATTTGGTAACATAACTTCTCGTGCAAATCGATCTAAACAATTACCAACAGCAATATCTATTGTTTCTCCAAATATTCTATATTTACCTAATGAAAATGCAATTACTTGTGTATTACTTCCTGAAACATATAAACAAACTGGATGTTTTGCTCCTGTTGCTAACATACCCATTTCTATATGGGCAACACAATGATTCACTCCTATTAAAGGAATATTCCATATGATTGAAAGTGTTCTTGCTACAACAGCACATACCATTAAAGGTGCAGCAATTCCTGGTCCTTTAGTGTAAGCAATTAATGAAATTTGTTGTGGTGTTAGCTTTGCTTTTTCTAATGCCTCTTTAACTAATCTTAAAATATTATTTCGGTGATGTTCAGCTAATTGTCTTGGGAGAAATCCTTGTCCTGAAGGAGCATAATAACTATCTCTTAAATTACTTAATACTTCTCCATTTGAAGTAACAATTCCTACACCAAGTTTGTTAGCACTTCCTTCAATCCCAAGAATATATTTAATTTCTTCTTTTGTCATTCTTTTAAATCTTTTTTTAAGTTTTTATTTTTTACTTTCTATAATTTATTATATTTTTATTATTAAAATATAGTTTTAACAATACAAAACGTTTTAATTACAACAATGTTGAGATATTTGAATCAATAAGACTCTGGCTGATAATATCTATTCCATTAATTCTTTTCTTTTTAATTTAATAAAAACAACAAACTTAATATATAATGTATTCCTGGTATTTTTGTTTTTAATAAATGTTGTATTGTTGGATTACACCGATAAGCATTCACTACCACAGGAAATATAAAAAAGACCCATATACGTGTTAGTCGTTGACGATAAATAGATAGTTCTGATGAAGAAAATGTTGATGAGTTTTTGTATAAACAAACAAACTCTGCACATGACAAAGTAAATGAAATAAAAAGTGGAACATAACTGTTATCTCCAAATACACTGAAACTTATTAAAACAAAGATAGGTTTGAATGAATGTATTAATTCTGAAATAATTCTAAGAGTTTTACTTTGTAAGGTTAAAAGAGTAGAAATTGACTGTTTACTTGTTAATGGTAATTTCATTGTGTTTGTTGAAGGAATAAGAGAAAAACCACTTTTAAGAAAGTATTGAATAGAATAATATACTCGTAAGGATTGAATAGGAAATAAGAATAAATATTTCATTTTAGTATTAATAAATAATGATTCTACATAAGGAGAAATTATAGTCATTGCACTTGTTAATGCTAATGAACGTAAAGGAAAAGTGGGTGGAGAAGAAATAATAACATGATGGATTTCGAGTAATTCAAGAATAGTTGAAATTAAATGTTCAGGGATTTGTGTTGATTTTGGTAAAATTAATAATAAAGTACGAGTAATAGAACGGGCAATAGGAAAATAGTTATGGTAAGTAGTAAGAAAAACGTCAAGAGATTTTAAGAGATTCATATAAACAAAAGTGAGTAAATGATTATAAGATTGAAAGGGTTATTTCTTTTTTGATGATTATATATTTTGAACATTTTCCTTTGGAATAATATTTTTTTTTTGTTTTTTTTTCTTCAAATAGTATAAAGAACTTTAAAATACAAAAACATTGTTATATGTTTGAGAATATCGTATCTGAAGTACTTACTCGATATTTTGGTAAATATATAAGTGGACTTAATGCAGAAAATCTTCGTATTTCATTATGGAATGGTGACGTTACGTTAGAAAATCTTATAATTAATGAAAGTGCATTTGATGGATTTTTAGTTGGAGTTCCATTAAAAGTTATATCTGGAAGAATTGGCAAAATGTCTTTACGTTTTCCTTGGAATAAACTAGACTCACAACCTGTTGTAGTTGAAATTAATGACATTGAGTTAGTTTGTACCACCGATTATGATGTAGATCCATCTGTTATTTCTGAGCAATTAAAAAAAGAAGAGCAAGAGTCTAAACAACGACAATTAAGAAATTATGAAATTACTTCTGATAAAACAACTTT
Source organism: Entamoeba histolytica HM-1:IMSS (assembly GCF_000208925.1). NCBI lineage: Eukaryota > Evosea > Mastigamoebida > Endamoebidae > Entamoeba > Entamoeba histolytica. The sequence goes on along the minus strand of NW_001914913.1, from coordinate 63,200 downwards.
AACACAAAGAATAATAACAAAAGTTATCAATAATATGCAAATTGATATTACAAATATTCATATTAGATATGAGGGGGTTAATGGATGGATTAATACAAAATATGCTATTGGTTCAGTTATTGATTCAATTAAATTATATTCTACGGATAGTCAGTGGAATCCAGCTTTTGTAGTGGAGAATCAAGGAGATCATTTTAAGATTGCTGAGATTATTAAAATGAGAATTTATCATTCACAAACAAAAGAAGATAAATGGAATACAAACGTAAAAAAAGAATATATTGTAGATGATCTTACAACAAAAATGAGGTTGATTTTATCAGATAAAGATGATTCATATCCAGTTACAAGTCAAATTATTTTAGAAATGTTAAAGGTTGGAATATCACAAGGAGTAATGATTGATGTGAAAAGTTTAATGCAACAACAAAAATTATTTGAAGGAAAATGTTCTCAAGTTGGAAGGAATGTTAAAAAACCAGAAGAGGGAGTTGAACAGGTACCAAAGAAATGGTGGAAATTTGCATTTGATAGTTTATTAATTGAAGTTAAGAAAAAAAATTATAAAGAAAGTAATGAATATAAAAGAAAAAGAAGAGCATTACGTCAGGAATATACAGATATATATACTAGAGTACTTAGTGAAACTACAGTTAGTGGTGATAAAGAACGATTTAATGAATTAGAAGAAGAGCTTAGTGTAAAAGAGATAATTTATTTAAGAAACTTTGCGAAATCTGAAGTTGATGAAGCAAAAAGTAATAGTAGTGGAATATGGAGTTGGATGGGATATTCTAATGTTGTCAATTCACAATTAACAGAAGATATTCATTCATTTCTTGGAGATGATAATAAAGAAGAAAAAGTAACTGACACAAAAAAATTAAAACAAGTTGATTTTTCATTTGAAACAAAACAATTTATTATTGATTTATTTGGAAGTGATTTAAATGAGGCATTTGTAGAAGTAGAAATTAGTTCATTGAATTGTTCTGTTGTTAAGAAAACTATTGGATTTACTGCTAATATTGATCTTAATGATGCTAAAGTTAAGAGTAATAAAGATAATAAATACCCATATATATTTTCAGCTATAAACAATGAAAAAAATTTATTACATATTAAATTAACAAGTGAAAAAGAAGAAGAAAAAATTGATAGTGATTTTTCATTAGATGTTCATTTAGAACCTACAAATATTGTTTATAATAAAAATATGGCTGAAGAATTAATGAATGTATTTAGATCATTAGATGTTGTTGAATCATATGGTCAAATTGGTGTTAAATTACCTTCTATGAATTTAAAAAGTATATTAGATGAACATATTCGGGTTGTTATATCAGCAATGATTCATGCACCTTATATTATTATTCATTCTGATAATAATGAACTTCATATTGATTTAGGAATTGTTAAAATGTTAACAAATGAAAGAAATGGAATATATGATTCATATAAATTAACAATTAATGAAATTAATTGCAAAATGATTACTGATTCTAAATCAGAAATTCTTCTTGAGAAAACTCAAATGTCATTTGATATACAAAAAGCTTTATTGTCATGGAAAGAAATGAAAGAAAAATTAAATGAATTTAGTCCTGGAATTATTGTTGATTGTTTACTTGATACAACAAAACTTCATATTTCTTCTGAACAAATGAGAGCTATTCGGTTAATGTTTAAAAATCAAAAACCAAAACCAAAAACAGAGCATGAAGCTATTAGAGATTTATTACAACAAGAAGATGATTTAACTGATATTGGAGATGATGCTGTTATACAAATCCCTGAAGATTTTATTAAATTAAAATTAACTGTTTCAATTCCTGAAGCTACTGCATTTATTTCTTTAACAGAGAATGAACCAATTTTTAATGTTTCAGCTAAACAATTAACAATGACTTCTATTATAAAAGATAAAAAGTCAAGTGCTGATATAAGTTTTGGAGATGTTATTGTTATTGACAATGACAATATGACATTTTTCAGTAAAAAACAGACAAATGAATCACTTGTTAGCCTTCATATGACAAATGAAAGTGATAAACCAATAACAATAACATTATTTGCTGCACAATCAATGATTTATTTTGATCTTCCTCATCTTGACCATATTCTTCATTTCTTATATAATGATCATGAACAACAAACTGTTGTTAGTATTCCTCAAAAGAAAACTCAAAGTAAAGTAGTACAAGTTTCTTTTGTTTTTACTTCAATTGGATTAGTAGTTAGAAACCATGGAAGTTTGTTAGCATCAGGAAGTGCTGTTGGTGGATCATTTGATATATTAATAGATAACAATAATCCTGAAGTTGACATAACTGTTAAAGGGTCATTAAAAAGAGTTTTTGCTAAAGATGAAACTATCTCAGGTAAAATTCATTCAATGGTTATTCAAACAGTAGATACTCCAATTGACATTTTATATACTCATGCCATTACTCAAAAAGCAATTCAACAAGACTATAGACATTATTTATCTATTAAAACTGATCAAATGACTTGTACATATTTAAATATTTTTATTCAACAATTATATAGTTGGCTTCAAGACTTTCTTCATATTTGTAGTGTAAGGGTATTTCCTTCAAATGAACCATCTCATTCATATGATCGACTGAAGTTAGAGACAGATATTACAAATGTTTCATTATGTATTCCAGTTGCTTCATATATTGAAGATGGTATAAAATTAATAGCAAAACAATTACAAGTAAGAAGTACATGGATTCAAAATCAACAATCAACTAAAAGTCTTACTTTATATGATATTTATTTTGATGAAAATGTTTCAGCAAAAGAAGTTACTTTTAATTTTACTTTTCCAGATGAAAAGAATGTTGCTGTTGATTTTCCTGCATGGGATATTTCATTATCAATTCCTTCTGGATATATTAATTTAACTAAAGAAAGGTATAGAGAGATTGTTGGGTTAATTATGATTAATTTAGGAGAATTAAGTAAACATCAAGACTTAATCAAATATCATCCTGTAGTATCTCCAAATCAACAAGAATTATCAGATATTAGAAGTCGTATTTTTACAGCTGATATTGGTAGTGTAGAAGTTAATGTCAATGAAGAAGAACAAATTGGAATTATGAAATTTGATGAATTAAAATATAAATATTTAAGTTTACCTCATGATTGTTCATTACATACTGTAGAAATTAAAAGTGGTAGTTTTATTGATCATTTAAATAAAGATGAACTACTTTTCTGGGTTGAAGGACAAAAAAAGATTGATAATTTTATGAATTTTTCATTTGAAACTGCTGAAAAAGAAAAAATAATAACACTTTCATTTGGTCATTCTTCTCATATTCGATTAACTCAAGAAACATTATTAAAATTAATTAAATTCTTCTCTGTTGAAAATAAATATCTTATTACTGAAAGTGGCTTTGCTGAAGTTGTTGAAACTACTAAAATACAACCAGAACGAGCATTTGTATTTAAATTTTTAATGAATGAAATTAATTTCCATTTGAATGATAAACAAGGAGATTTTATGATAGTTTCATTATTAAAAAGTAGTATTGAAATGAAACGATTTAGAGAAGACACTAACGTATTTTTAAAGATAGGTACATTAAAAGCTGTGTCAGATGATAAAGTAATTATTTCTATTTCTGATGAAAAAGAGATGGGAACGTTTGAATATATTTATGAAAAACGAAATGAATTATCAATGTTTAAGGGTAATCTATCTCAAATTCATATCATTTTTTATGACAAAGTTATTATTAGGGGTGCACAATATTATGAACAACTTGTGAAGATTCTTTCTGCTTTAAAAGGTAAAACAGTTCAATTTATTGAACAAACTGCAACTGTATCTCGTAAAATAAGATTAAATTTTGTTATTGAAGCTCCAAAAATTGATATTGGAGAAGTAACAGCACAATTAGGTATTGTGACTATTACTGATAAACCAGGAACATTAAATAAGCTAGAAATAATTGGTAATTTAAGTAATACTAAAGTGAATATAGATAAAGATGAGGTTGTAAAATGTGAAGGTGTAACAATGGAAATTGAAGTAATTGATGCAGATGATGGATATACTGATGTAGGGATTGATGCCGATTGTAAAGTTATTGATATTTGTACAACACCACAAAATTTAACATCATTATTAAATATTGCTGATATGATAATCAAAACATCTCAACAAATTCAATTACCAAAATAAATTATAATTTAAACAATCATTTACCTGATTTATATTTTTTTGTTTCATATCTATGAAGACTTCTTTCTGGTAAAAACTTTTTACAAAACATTACATCAGTCATTGATATTCTTATCCGTTTGCCATCTCTATGAATCTCTTTTGGTTTTTTTTCATCTTTTACATTTAATTCTTTTCTTATTTCATCTGTATTTGTTTGTAAATAATTAACTTTTAACCCCTCTCCTGGGGATATTCTTGTTTCTGCTGCTTTTCCAATTCGTGTAATAATATACCATAATTTCTCATATGCGGTACTTGACATAATTTCACTTACACCTTCTCCTAAAAATAATGGCTGATCAGGATTTTCTGTGTATAAAACTTTTCTTAATAATTGTAAAAGAATTGGTCGAGTAAGAAAATCAGATCCAATAATTCTATTTGGTTGAAGAATATAACTATTTTTCATTATTATTCCCTCTTCTGCTGTTGATGTATTTCCATTTTGAACAAGAGGTTTGAGTACTGGTTGAGTTGGATTACGTTTAATTAATGAAGGTGCAATAATTTGTTTTGGTTGTTGTGGGATAGATTGTTTTGAAGCAAATTGAATTACAGCAGGATTTGCACGTGAAGGAGGTAATGCCATTTCAACTTTATTAGTTCATCTTTCTTAGTTTTTCTCTTTTTAAATAACAAAAATTAATAAAATGTTATTCTAATGATTCAATTCATGGAATTAAAACTAGCGTTTGTATTCTTTGTATTATTTTGATAATACACTTACGAACATCACTGTCATCTGATGCAATTAATTGTACTAAATCTGCTTGAACGCCTTTTATTATTTCTAAGAAATGTTTATCAGATAATACCATAATTTGTTCCAATGAATGAATAATAAGCTGTTTAGAATTACACATAGCAAATCCATTCTCATTATAGTACTTAATCATTTTATTCATTTCTTCAATTAAATATTGAATGTCTAGATCATGCAATTGATCTACAGTGGTGATATGACTATCAAATGTAATAGTCATAATACTTTCATAATATTCAGTAATAATTTCTAATGGTAGTTGTTCTATAGCTGTAAATAATGCTTTTCTTTGTTGTTCATATTGTTTCAACATCTTGGCATCATCTTTTAATCCTTTTATAGTTGTGATGTATTGGCTTAAACCTTTACATGAAACAGAAGTAAGTCCAAGCTCAGTAATCTTCCATGACTTCCACTTTCTAATACATTGAAGCGTATGATTATTTTCATTGCATCCTTCACAATAATACATTTGTAAACATCCTGGACATCTTAACATAAATGCAGTAATACCATCTTTATGACATTTACAACATTCACATCTCTTACCTGGTTTAGGACGTTGTGTTTTAGTTATAGAAGCAGAAGTGATTCCTTTTATGGCATTAACCACACTATCAAAGTAAATTGATTGAATTTGAAGATATTGATCATAAACTTCATCAAATTTTTCATGTAAAATAAACTTCTTTAAGAAAGTAAGTGTTTGGTCCCATACTTTCTCATGATTTAGCATGTTATTGAAAGCAAAATAAAGGACTGGAAGAATTAAATTTAGGGGTAATTCTAAACAACAATCATATAAAACACTTAATACTTTTGGTGAGTTAGAAGGTAAATCTGTACTTAAACAACGATATAATGACCTATAGAAAATAATATCTCTTAATTCAATAGGCATTTTAAGTAATAAATTTTTCATTGTAATAATAGCAGATTCAGCAACAGTTGGATATTTTCCTGTACCACTAGCAGCAAGGGATGTATATAATGGTAAATATTTTAACAAATATTGTTCAGTAGAACGTGTTAATTCTTCAACATACATTGGTTTTAAATGAGTCTCTTGTTCTTTTTCTTCATTTACTCTTTTAATACATTCAGTTCCAAGAGTAATATCAAAAGAATTTTCGAGAATTTCACTTACCATTTTAACGATAGATAAATTATATTCTTCACCATTTCCAGAACCATTTTTCTGATAAGCAATTAATGAGTTAACAAATAATACATACTCTTTCATTAGCTCTTCTTTATAATGTTCATAAAAATACTGCAATAATTCAAATCCATTCAACTTGGTTTTTTCATATTCAGCTGCAAATCGTACACACTGAATTAATACTTTCCATCCTGATTTGATATTATTTAACCAATTAACATTTCCTATTAATCTTTTTAAACATGCAATGACTAACTCTTTTACTACTATTATTGGATGATCTGCTATAACACGAACAAATGGCTCAAGTGCTCTTTCCTGATTTTGACAATTTTCCTCTTTCATATCACTAAACATTGTAATTAACTGCCTCAAACAGTCAATTGCTCCCATTGAAACAATATCATTTGGATGCATACAACATTTTTTAAATAATGAATTTAAAGAATCCCAAAACGGTGCCCAATGATTTTCACTTCGTTGTTTGTTACTGGATGCAGCAACAACAAGAGCTTGGAACGCAAATAATCCAGGAGATCTTTGATCTATTTGTTCTAAAATAATTTCACATAATGATCTAAAGAATGCTTTTGCTGCACGATGCCCTAAAGAACCACTTTCATAAAATACTTCATTTATTTCAGATATTTCAATTTCAGTAATAACTACTGATGGATGAAGAGATTCATGATGTGGACGTTTACCAAATTCATATTCTATAGGGAATGAGAAAGGTCCTTGAATTTGGTCAACATTAATTGATTGTTCTCCCCAACCAGAAGCAATTTGTCTTAACCGTTCTATTTCAAATAAACATCTTAAAAATGGTGTCCATCCAACTAATAAAAATTCTCCATCATTATGAGGAATGCTTAATAATCCTCTAATTACCATAAGATGTCGTTCTTCAATAAATTGAGGTTGGTCAATACATGCTAATGACCTCATTATTTGAATAAGATATTCTAAAGCTTCTTCAAGGAAGAAAATTGAACTTAAATGAACAGCTGATTGTAATATCATAACTCCTTTTGTCATTATTTGATTGTCATTATTAACAAAACAATATTCCATAACTTCTTTACATAAATTCTTATAAATAAAAATATGAATCTCTCTTACTACTTCATGAGATTTTTCTATTTGATATTTGCCTTGATCTTGTAAGAAGAATGTCTTTTTTGAAGATTCATCTTTTTGTACAATAGCAAATGGTGTTGCTACAACACGTTCAAAAATACCTTTTAATGGTTGGTCATCCATTTTAATATTAAATCCTTTTTCAGTTGTGACAACATCTTTGAACTTTTCAAAAGTATCAAATGCTTTAATCTTTGCACTAGGATTATGTGTTTCTGTTGCCAAACAAATAATAGACATTGCTAATTGATACAATTCATCTTGAGTTATTCCACCATATCCTGTTGGATTACATTCACAATATCGTGCAGAAAATGCACCAATAACTCGTTCAACAACTTGTCCTTCACCTCCCATAACAAAAGTATCAAACATTAATCTTAAAGCTTCATCAATTTCAACATCTTTCATATCAATCATCTTTAATAATTCAGTCAAACATTCTTTATTTAATTCTCCAGCTCCTCCAAGATATTCTCCAAAAGCTTTTCTATTTAGTCCATTAAGATGATGAAGAAAATGAACAATACTTTGAGCAGATGAAGTACATAATTCTTTTTCAATAAAGAATTCTACACCTTTCTTTGGGGATTTTTCAAAAAGCAATAATCCATCAGAAATTATTTTTTTCTTTTCTTTGAGTTGAACAATATCAATACTTGAAAGTGGAATAACTGGATCTTCTTCTTTGATTAATGAATGAAGGTTTTCTTCCCATTTTTCCGTTGCATTAACTAATGTAACATAAATAATATAAAGAACATCAAGAGCAAGTGAACTTAATGAAGGAATTTTCAATGATAAAACTATTCCATTTGTCATATCTTCAAAGACATTTGGACTACTTTCATCGCAGTCATAATTAACAAATAATTCAATACAAAAACCATCTGTCTTTAAAATTTCTTTTAATAATTCTAACACCATTCTTTGATGTTCAATAACTTTAGAACCTAATATTTGGTTAATAACTTTTGTGAATATTATACCTAAGTTAATTCTCATGAATTTTCTAAATCGAATAATACTAATTTTAAGTAATTTAATTGTAGATAAAGTAATTTGTTTTGTATATTCAGTTGCATTTGAAAGGATAACATCAGTAAGATCAGCAACAAATTTACTTGTAATAAATTCAAATGAAATAAGGCTTTCTGGATATTTTTCTAAATAAGATTGAAGAAGCATAAATATTGATTGCTTTGATTTTTGATTTAATTGTGATTTTGCCTCATGTGTAATTGATTGAATAAATTGATTATATGCATTTATATTTAATGTACGTTCACTCCAATTAGTTGTTGCATATTGACATAAACAAGTAAATAAAGAAATTCCTTGTTGAATATTTCCTTTTAATAATTCTCCATTAACTTCACTTTTTTGACCCATTTTAGAAAGGATAATATCAACAATTCTACCAATACACATTTGATATGCTCCATTATTTGTATCAATAGATGGAGTAATAATATACATGTCATAGATAATTTTAAATACTTCAATAATAAATGGAGCGTTTAATGTAGAAGAGAATTTATCAACAATAGTTGTTAAACATTTAGCAACATATAAATTCGTTATATTTCCATTATATTTAAACATTGATGAAAGCATATTAATTAATACAACTAATACATCAACTGATTGATTTTTATATGTAATTTCTACATGTTTAATAGCTTGATACAATAATAATTTATCAATTAAATCAATAGCTTTACAACACATTTGTAAATTTCTAGCGTTAAATGACTCTTCTGTAATTTCAAGAATTGGTGAAATTAAGTCTTGCTTACCAGTCATTAACTCATCACCATAACTATTTGATTTAATTTGATGTTTTAATATTCCACATAATTCCAATAATTTATTTTGTTTCTTTTGAACACATTGGCATATTTCTTGTATTGATTTAATAAGGAAAATATGGGATTGACTCATATTAGAAAATACTCTTTTCTTATATTTTTGAGTTCTTTGATTTTCCTTCTTTTTTTTCTTTTATAACAAAAAAAAATGTTATTCTTAAAAACAATTATTAAAAACATAAAAGGGTTTAAAAAAAAAATAAATAACAAAATTTAATTGTTATTCAATTATTATTCAACAACCAATATGTTCAGTGTCATCAAAACAATAAAGTGGTACTGTTTGACATGCTTCTTTTAGTGCTAAACAATTAAAGAAACAACTCTTCTTTAATTTAATAGATTGGTTTTGTAAATGAAGTGAAGTTAAAGAAACGCAATTAGCAAAGCACATACTACTTACACAAGAAAGAGTTGATGGAATTGAGACTGATACTAATTTTGAACAATTAGCAAAACAATAACAACCAATACCATCTTCATTAGGTGGTAATTCTATAGATGTTAATCCACAACCTTTAAAAGCATTATAACCAATCCATGTTACTGTTGATGGAATATGAATTGATTCTAATGAAGAACATCCTTCAAATACTTGACTTTGAATTTGAACTAATTTAGAAGGAAGGTTAATTTCTTTAAGACTTGAACATCCATTAAATGTTCCTTCAAGAGATGTAATTGTTGAAGGTAAAGTAATTGACTGTAAATTAGTACAATCAATAAATGCAGTTTTTCCTAAAAATGACAATGAATGTGGTAATTCTATTGCAGTTGCTCCACATCCTCCAAAACATGAAGTATCAATTTTTGTAACACTCTCAGGAATTTCAATACGTGTCAATGATGAACTTCCACCAAAAGCCATGTAGCCTAAACGTTTTAGTGAAGATGGTAAAACAATTGATGTTAAATAAGGACAATGATTAAAAGCTTCATTATCAATAATCTTTACTGAGGGTGGAATATTAATAGAAGTTATAAGTTCACATCCATCAAATGCTTTTTGTTCAATAACAGATATCATTGGAGGAATTTCATTTCCATAGCGCCTTCTATCTTTTGTAGTATAAGTAACTATTTTACATTCATTTCCATTTTCTTTTTCATTTAAAAAAGCGTTATAAGTTACTGGATAAAGAATATAAAACTTCTTAATATTACCATCAAAAAACCTCATCTCAAATTGAGAATGAATGTTTTGAGTAGTTATATTAGTGAATAATTTTCTGTTCTTAACAGTGAGTGGAATAGGATTAGAGGTATAACTATCAAGAGTTTCTCTAAATTTTTTTGAAACTTGAATGATATTTAATAAGTCTGTAGGTTCTGTAATATATTGGCAAACAACAGGCATTAATGATTTATCTAATTGTATTGAAGACATTGGGTTTTATTTATTTTTTAGAGTTCTAAGTCAACAAGTAATAATTTTTTCAATTTTAAAACTTAATGATTTTGTGTTATATAATATCAAATGAAAATACTTATCGTTAATAGAAGTATTACAAATGTGTCTAAACAAAAATTATTTGTTTTCAAATAGTAAATATTAATATTATATTATTCAAATGCCAACAAACAAATCAATACTTTTTTAAAATTGTATTACAGAGAGAAAATTTTATTCGGAATATTCTTCTTTTTTTAATAACAAAAAAAAAATACAATAAAAACAAATTAATTTAAAATAATAAATAATGATATATATAACAAAATAACACTAAAAATGTTTTTTAATTTAAAAAGATAAAAAAAGAAGAACAACTTAAATATTCAGTCAATGGAAGTCACTACACAAACAGGATCACTCATTACAATCATTAAAAATACCATTGCTTCTTTAACACATAATATTTCTAAAGGAATTAATTCTGGAGAACGAGATGAAATAATTCAAGCATTAGAATGTGGAATTCATACACTTGGAAAATTACTTGTTTTGACACGGTGGTTAGGACGGAATCCTGTTCTTCATGACATTGATAATTTTAATTGGACTTGTCAACAGTCAATTATTCAATTACATACAACTGTAAAAAAATTGGTTTGTAATGCAAAACAAGATGTGTTAATGAGAAAAAGAATTCCTGAAATTTCTATTGCACTTCAAGTTCTTCTTGAAGCTACATACCCTCTTCCATCCATTCCAGTCTGTCTACCTAATTTTAATAAAATTAATACACTCATTGAAAGAAGGATATGGAAATATTATTATACAAATTATAATACTATTGATTGTAATAGTATTAATGTTATTGGTGGAATGTTATATTTATATGTGAGAAATTCATTTAATGTTTGGTTAACAATAGCAAATTTAGATGCGTTGTTTAATAATGATTCATTAAAATGGAAAATTGTTCATTTAAATTTTTATACACCAAATGAAACTGTTGCATCAGATGAAACTATTAATTTACATAATCGGAATTTAAGAACTCAACCAGAATATTCATTAAATCCAATCCAAACATTAATTGATCAATTAATAATTATTTCAAAAAATAAATATTTTGATTCATTATTTCGAGAAAGTCAATCACCTTCTTTAAGACTTCTTTATCCTCATATAACATCAAAGATTGTTATAATTAATAATGATCGTGTTTTACAAATATTTTATTGGAATAATAATTATTGTTTAGAATATCGATTAAATAATTTAACAACATCAATTGAAATAAGTCATAGTCCTAATTTACCTTCAACACTCTTTGTTTGTTTTTTTCATTTATTTAAGTAATTATATTCATACTAATTTATAGAATCTTAATTATTCATTAGAAGAACAATTATCTTTAGTTTCAAAAGAAAGTGCTATAATATATGAGAAAAAGATGAATGAACAATTATCTAAAAATGGACAAACAAAAGAACCAGTATTAAATACTATTAGTGTATCTCCATTTACAGGTAAAATAAATTTAATATCACCATATATTTCTCAAAAATTATTAAATTATTATTCTGATTTATTTTCAACGACAAATATTGATAAAAGTAATTATTTATTTGAAGATCTTTATATACATGCACATTATTTACAAACATTTATAGTAGCAAAAACATTCTTTAAAAAAATGCATTTAGAAATATTAAATGAAGATACATTAAAATTAATTGCTGGTCATACAAATAAATTTGAACAAATTAAAGGAGAAATATTAAAGCCAAAATGTATTGATATACAAGACCAAAATTATAAAGAATGTTCTGGGTTACCATTTAAAATTCAGGTATCAGAGAATAGATATTTATGTTTTATTATTTCTAAAACACCTGAAGAAAATTTAATTTGTGTTGGATTTAAAGGGGAAAGTGTTAATTATTGTTCATGTTCAAAAGAAGTATTTAATAATAACATTAGTTCAATGAAATGTGTTGAGAAAATAACAGTTTTTTGTCAAGAGTCATACACTAAATATTCAACAAAGATTTATTTAGAATGTTTTAAAGATATTTTTAATGGAATATCTACAACAGGATCAACACTTGTTACATCTCTAAAAAATAAAACTGGATTTATTCTTTTAAATAGAAATTTACCTTTTGTTGTTATTGTAGAACAACCACCAGAAGAAAGGAATTTTGCTATGATAGTTGAATTAAATAATTGTTCAATTAATATTTTAAACAAATTTAAAGGTGGAGAAGGATTTCAATTAATTGATAAAAAAATGAAATTATCTGTTCCAAAAAGTGATGTAGAACAAGATGTTAAAAGAAATGTTAAAAGATTGATTAAATTTATTCATTTAATATCCTTTGTAAATAAAGTTATTGATAAAGTAGAATATTTCAATGAAAATACAATATCATTTAATGGATTTTATATTTGTTTTGAATCCGAAACATTTGATTCTGTTCAATTTACTGTTAGTCTTGATAAAAAATATCAACATTTAAATGAATTAATAAAATTTGATTTTATTGATTCACCAGATAATGAAATATCAAATAGAAAAACTGTATTATTAAAAGATTGTGGATGTATTCAAAATAGTCTTTCATCATTTGTATTATATTTTGATGGGTTAATAAAATTATTTTCTTCAATTAATACATCATGTGTTTCAATATCTATTACCGAGTTTACTTCTGTAACAATTTTTGTTAATACCGAAAATGAAAAAGTAACTCAACAAAATTTTGTTATGATATTTTCTTTTAATACTAAATTAGAAGAAAAAACTATGTCATTCTTTTCTCGTTGGTTAGATACTATTGGAAAGAAAAAATTCCCTATGGAAGTCTTTAGAGATACATTAAAACAAATTCCAATTCAATTTAAAATATCTGAAGCTGAAAAATATATGAAAATATTATTATCACTGATTCATCTCTTATTGATGATTGAATTTGTTTTTATTAATCCAACAAAAACTCAAGAAGGAAGGTGTTATAAAATTATTATTCGACCTGACCTTTTCTTAAAAATTCCTTCAGTTATTAATAATGATGTTCCTTTCTTAACAACTTTAACTCAAAGTCAACACAATGATTGTTTAACTCGTTACTTTAATATTAGGTTCTCTAACCCATTTAAAAGTGGTAATTTTATTGATGCAAAAAATGTTATGGCATTGATGTGTAAAAAACCAACTCCATTTACAATTAAAATAATTAATGACTTTGAGCCATTAATTACATTTTGTACATCTTCTTTATGTAGAGATAAATTTAAACATCTTTATGACTTTAATTTAATAGAAGCAGTAGATAATAGATATTATATTACTCTTATTATGTATAACACTGAATCGGATCTTGAAACAAGATCAAAATCATTTGAACTTCGACTGAATTATCATAAATCTATTCTTCAACTTGCTTCAGATAGAAGAAATGACCAACCATTAATCTCTCAATTCATTCAATCCTATTCTATTAACAAAATAAATTCATTTAAAGATCTTGTTGCTTTATTACAACAAACATTTGAGAAGTAATAATATAATTGACTGTGAAATTTAAATCTTATTTTAATAGTTAAAATTCAATTACTTACTCCATAGATTAATTCATTTATCTCTTTCCATATTGCTTGAATGTTTTGGTTTTGTGAAGCTTTAATACTTGTTATTAATTCTTCTTTCTTTATAAATTCATTTCTAGCAAGTACATCTTGTTTAATGAAATTACCAATAGAAAGTAAAAGAATTGCTCTAATTGTTTCATCATTAGAAATAACATAAAGTTGTGATGCTAATTCATATAACCCATCTGCAAGCATTCCAGCAATACTTGAATTAATTGCACTTATTGATAAATTTAAAACTACACCAGCAATAGCTCCTTGCATATTTAAATTATTATTAGTTACAGCAAGAGTCATTTCATTAAGCAAAAATGGTAATAATTTACCATATGTTGAATAAACCATATTCATATACATTTCAGGTGGAGTAGTAATGAAACTATTTGCTAAAAATTTGATAAACATGATTTTAATAGGCATTGTGATTGTGCCATTATCTATCATTGAAGAGACAACACCAAAAAGTTGAGAATAAGCAGAAATAGTTTCAAAATATTTAACAGAATCAAGACATTTAAGACATAATCCTCCAAAAAGATCAAAAAGTGGTGGTAATATTTCATGGTGTTGAAGAGCATAATCAAGTAAAATAGCAATAGCTGTTTTCATTTCAATTGTTAAATAAAACCCTTTCCCAGATTTAATGAATTGAGCCATTGTAGCAATTGCAATAAGTTCATTATCAGTACGACATCCAACTCTAAGTAATTCTTGTAATTTTTCATAATTTTTAATAGGGAATTTTTTTCTTTGTAAAGCAGGTAAAATAGTTGTTTGTGGTTTAAACCCTTGTGTATTTTCTGTAATGAAATGAGCGACAGTGTCTAGATGATGTTGTGGTAAATTATTTTGTGTTAAAAAATCTTGTGCTGCTGTAAACACATTGTCACCAATTCTATACTTTAAATCACAAGTTTTTCCACCTTCAATTTCAACATTAAAATGAAGAATATTAGGATCATTTTCATCAATTCCAATTTGCATTTATTTTATAAATTTTTTAAGTTCTTTTTTTCTTAAATTTTTTTGAGGTTTATTAATGAAGTATGTCAATGACTATCTTATAATTAACGTATTAAATTAAACATTGAAATCTATATATTGGTACTGCACTTGTAGATAAATTTAAATATAAGTCCCTTATATAAATTCCTTTCATTCTTTTAGACTCTGTTGAACAATATTCATTAACATAACCCCAAGTATTTTTTGGAAAAATAAAAATATATCCCTTTCCTTCTTCTTTAACTATTGCCGCTACTTCTCCAAATAAAGTGTCTGGAATATTAAATGAGAGCTGTTGTACAATTTGACAATTTAGTATTATTGTTTCATTAAATTCACAGTCAATATTTACAATTGAATTAAGACATGGTATTTTTTTCTCAGCAATTACTTGGACTTCTTTAATATGGTGATTATACATTAGTTTTAATGATAATGGAACTGAACTTAATGACATTGAATCAATAATATTACATTCATTGATAAAATAAATAGGAGGGTCATTATGAATAAACACACAATCATCTATTTCTACCTTTAATGGACATTTATTAGGAGATGATGGTTTAATAGCAAAAAAAACTAATTTACCACATGTTGCTAGATAAATAGAATAATTACTTTTATTGATAATAAATGGTTCTTTGTTATAAGTAACTATTTTCCATTCTTTATTACAAGGTTTACCAAATTTGAAGTCACTATCAACTTGTGAACTATGTTCAATTGAATTAAACTTCTTATAGAATAATATACCATCTCGTTGTTTTAAAATATCTTCTTTATTTAATAATGTTACTTGAATATTATTTGTATCAGATAAATTATCTATACGAGACTCACTCTTTAGATCTCTAATTGATTGAATTGTTTCTTGTAGTTTATTCTCTTCATACTCATCTTTAGCCCATTCCATAGAGCATCTTTGAGATAATTCTGTTGCTGAAGAAAGAGAATGATCATCCTGTTTTTGTTCTTGATAAGTAGTAATTTCCATACTTTCCCATTTATCTTGTTTGTCATCAATAAATATTTCTTTCTGTTCTATTTCATTGTATTTATCAACTTGTCTTACTACATCTTCTAATTCAAGTTCATTATGTTCATCTTTTATATTTTCTTCAATAGTCATTGAACCATTTTGTTCTTCTTTATGTTGGCTTTCTTCCAAAGAAACAGTATTATTATTTAAAATGTTAGGTTCTAATATTTTATTTGTAAATAATGATTCTATACCTTTTAATGATAATGAACCAAATGACTCTGTTGTTATTTTTGGACTACAAGATTCTGTTGATAAATCGTATGTCTTTTGTTTATTTTCTTGTTCAATAGGTATTTGTGAATTCTTTAATAAAACTTTTGAATTCAATTTACTATCTTCTATTTGTTTGTTTAATGATAATGATGTAGTAATATTTTCTAAATGATAAATTTGAGGACATTCTTTAGTGAATTTTTGAACACTAACTGTTTTCCAACTATCATCACTCGATGGTTGTGTTAAATTATTTTTTTCTTCATAAGAAAGAGAAGTGTCAGAAGGTTTTGGTGTTCTTTTAAATACTGACTGACTTAATAATTGAGTTATTTCTTCATCATCATCTTTCATATACTTTTTGAGCTCTTCTTCTTTTTGTGAATATGACTCAATTGAAATATCATAGTCTTCATTTTGATGTTGTGAAACTTCTTCAATTGAGAAAGAATCAATATGAATTTCTTCTTTTGGTTTATGTGATGTAAAGTTTCTTGGATGTATAGTGAAAGGTTTTTTTAAATCATTATTTTGTGTTTTTATTGTAATTGGTTTTTTTCCAAGAACCAATTTACTCGTAAAATTACTATGAAATAAAGGTTTTTTAATGTTTTGTTGTTGATTTAATTTGAATGGTTTAAAGTTTTCACTTTTTGACATAACCAGTTAAACAGAATTTTGATTTATTAAGTTCTTATTTTGATGAATAGTTCTATATTTAAACCCTTTTTATTTACTTTTTTTTGTTATTTAATAGTATATTAATTATAATATATTTTACTATATATTAACTATTACTTCAAAAAAAGAATCAAATTATCTTTAACATTCTCATTTCCTTCTTCTTCTTTATCTTTTCCTACTAAAATTAAACAATAGAGAGTCAGAACGGATGAAAGAATATAAACGTCTAGTCCCAGATATATTATTATTTATTTTTGTTATCATACAATTACAAAAATACTTAAAACCTGTTTAATTCATATATTAATAATACCTTTAGTCAATAAAAACCAATTCAAACAACATAGACATATATATATTTTAATTCATAAAGATGTTCAACTTGATACTAATTTTTTAATTTCAAAGATGTATTATATAATGAATTGTTTTTAGATTCACTTTTGTTAATATATTTGGAACGATAAAAAGACTAAAAAAGCAATAACCTAACCTTCAAAAGTTAATGATGGTATTTGTGTAGTTTATGTTTACTTCTCAGAAGTTATAAAGAAAAGAAATATCATTTTTAATTGAAGTCAATTATTTAGTTAAAGAATAGTCAAATTGATGTTCCAGTAAACATTCTCAATTATGAATATAATGCAAAAATTATTGAACTTCTTTCACAAAAAAGAATTGGAAAGAATGAATTAGTACTTGGAAGTGGTACTGGAATATTCATACTATCAATTGACACATTCAATACAAAAGATAAAGCTTTTAATATAATTAGTATATTCATAAACCGTATTATGATAATGTTTGCTAATAGTTATTAAATATAATTGTCTATTTATTGTTGATAACACACTTCATTTTCTTCAGTCAAACGAAGAACAATACAGTCATATTTGTTTACATATATCAAACAATATAACTTCTGAAATAATATTTTCTCCTCTTCATTACATATCATTAAAATTTTTCAACTCATTAAAACAGTATTTATCTGTTAATCGTAAGGTATATTTTAATGTATTTATTATCAATTCTTTTAATGAAAAAGAAGTAGTTTATTTTATTATGAACATTTATTTCAAACAAAGATATGTTTATTTAAAATGAAAACAATAAGAAAGTAAATATATCAAGTTTGTTTAACTTTTAACAAATAAATGTACTGAACTTATTTGTTATACTTTAATTTGTTTTGATAAATAATCTTATTAATGGTATTATGTTGTATTGATTAAGTACTAATAATCCATAATAAAAATTATTCTTCTTAAAGTAGTTTAATTCTTAATATTTTAAAGTAACACATTATATAGAGTATTAACTGATGATATATATTTTAATTTAAAGTAATTCCAACAAAATAAATCCAATTCATACTATCAAATTCTTATTCAGAAATTAATTTACATTCTAACTAATATTATATTCTAATTATTTTCTAAAATATTGTAATATATATAGCTAATAGAATATATAACTTAATTCAATTCATGAGGTTTATTATTCCATTATGTATATAAATTATAATGAAGTTGATATGTTTTTATTTATTTTACTTCATTGTACTAAAAAATAAACAATAAAAATAACTTTTTGTTATTTTATTTATTATTTTGAGTTTAATGGCATAAGTTTTATTAAAAAAAAAGAAGAGATAAGAGAGTTATTGTTTTTTTGTTGGTTCATTAAAGTTTAATAAAAGAAGTTAAGAATAAATAATTCAATAATCTTTTCGTTAAAAACACATAAAATTTAAAAAAGAAGATATTTACAAAAAAAAACAGTACTAAAATAATACAAAAACTGAAAATCCAAATAGTTTTAAAATGAAATTAGAGAAATGTTTTTTAGCAATTGTTATTCGATATAATCAAAATTTTCAAGTAAATGAAAAATTTGGATTTATTAACAAAAAGTGTTATGATGTTATGCTTATGATAAAAGTTAATCCATTAAATATTTCTCAAGATATTTCTAGTATTTTTAAAGCAGAAAAATTAATAAGAAATATTGAATTTCAAAAAGAATTAAAATTATTTCCTCAAATAGAGACAATTAGAATTGATGAAAATTTATTAATAATGTTTAAAAAATATATTCAAAATAAATTTAAACAAATTATTATAACATCAAGTACAATTCCATCATTATTAAGTGAAATTGAAAATAAAATTATAGAATTAACAATTAATAATAATTTTCAATTATTTAATTTAAATAAATTTATAAAACTAATAAAAATAAAAATTATTTGTAATGATATAAATGAAGAAGTTATTACTACATTAAATAATATTAAAACATTAAAATTTATTAGTATTTATTATTATAAAATAGTAAATAATAATATAATTAATATTATTTCAAAATGTAAAATAAATAAAATTATTTTGTATTGTTTTCAAATAGATTCAATAATATTAAATAAATTAACTCTTCCTAAACATACAAATGAAATAATTTTTTGTAATTCTCAATATATTGTTGGAATGGATCCAAATATTTATGTAAGTTATTTTGGTAATTATGAAATAGTATTTCCAGAAACCATAATAGATATTAGTAATTTTATTAATACTTATTTACCTTCAAATATTATTCTTAAATCCTTTTGTAATATTTTTAATAATAAACATGTTTATATTGATTTTTCAAGTTATAATCATTTTAAAAGTATTAGAAATGACATTAGTTGGTTATCAGTAATTTATCCTAACTCAATCTATTATGTTGGTGATATTTCTATTCCTCAAGTTAATGTATCAAAATTAATAATGAATCATTCTCATTATATTGGAAAAATACCTAATTCTGTTACTTGGCTTTCATTAAATAATTCAAACGTTACATTTTCTAATCCACCAAAATTACAATATTTATGTACTTTCTTCTCAAAAATGAATTATGATATTAATATTTTAACTACACTTACAAAAATTCATAGTGTTGGTGATTATACTAATTTCTCTAAACTCACAAATCTTAAAGAATTAACTACTAATGGATTTATTAATACTGCTCTCATTCAATTTCCAAGTAGTTTAACTAAATTAAAATTAGAATGTACTCCTTCTCTTTATTGTTCTCCATTTATTAAGAAATTGGTTATTACATCATCACAAGAATTTCCTTGTAAATTAAGTCAATATACTCAATTAGTGAATTTAAAACTTGATGGTTGTTTTACATTTATTGAATTACCAACTACTTTAACATCACTTAAATTTAATTCATTACAATATAATAATATTATTGATCTTTCATCTGTTTTAATAACAACTATTCATATTGTTAACTCTGGTAATTTGTTTATCATTCTTCCTCAATGTCTTAAAGAAATTAAATTAGAAAAGTCATCTGTTTCTTTTATGAATACTCAAAATATATGTCTTAATGAATTTTCAATGTATGACTGTGATTGGGTAGAAATAGATAATCCATTTCATTCAATCCTAAAACAAAACATTTTTATGAAAACAAATAAACCAATTATTTATATGGATTGTAACACTGACAAATTATTTACTGAAAATTCAATTTCTTCTAATGAAAGTGAAGAACATTTTAATACAAGTGATTCATATGGTTCAATAAGCTTTGAAAATGAAACATCAGAAATATATAGAGATGAATAAATTATAAATATTATAAATGAAAAAGAAATTAATAATTGAATGATTGAGCAATTGAACTATAATAATAAAAGATTTTACTATATAATAGGAAAAAAACAATCTTTTTTAAAAAGGAAAAAAATGGAGTGTTCTTAATGAATAAAATAGAATAAATGGAATATCTCAATTTCACTACTTTTGAATAGATCTTTTATGTATTACTTTTATTTAATGTACTAAATCGGGAAAATTAAAACATAATAGCTTAATTAATAAAAATAAAAAGAAGAAATCCTGAATGTTCTTAGAATAGAATTCTGGAATTTTCTTCCAACAATGGAAAAGAGAAAGATTTTAATCGAAAAGAATAATGAACTTCTTTTGAATATTTGGAAGGTTTTAGTTTAAATGATAAAAAACTATAATTTATAATAAAAAAACTAATTAAAACTAAAATAATTAAACTAGAAAATCGAAAAAACTTAAAAAGTAAGTGATGCTCCTCATTTTCTTCATTGCCCTTGCTTTAGCTAATAAATGTACTTTTGATGAACATATTAATGATAATACTAATTATCAAAATGGTTCAGTTTATTATGAAAGATATTGTGATACTTTGTGCCCATGTGAAGGAGATGACTGTGAAATGGACTTTACCAATACTCCATCTAGAGAAATTGTTAATGTAACTGGTCAAATTGGAACTCTCATTACAAGAGCTTATGACCTTACCTTTGCTCTTTATGTTAATGACGTTTTTAAAACAAATAATGTTATTTTAAAATCACAAAGAATTCAATATAAACTTGCTAACTTATCAACTATAACAATTGGTTCTCAAGAAGTTGAAGAAAATAATACTGTTGCTACTAGAAATACTATCTTTAGATGTGCTGGTGTTTGTACAATTTCTGATTCTACAATTGTTAGTTCAAATACTGAATCTGTTTCTTTCATCTGTGAAAAGGATTTGAGTGAAGCCAATTATACTATTATTAATACTGTCTTTACTGTTTCCTTTGATTCTGATACATTTTCACATATTTATGCTCGTGAAAATGTTGCTTTCTCTGCTTTAGATAATGTTCAATTTATTGTTAATGCAACTGAAGAACAATTAAAAGAAAAGGCTGAAGTTGCTATTCCATTAATATACAATGCTAAAGGATTCCCAGAAAAAATGACTGTTTCTGTTTCTGCTACAAATAAAGAGTATGATGTTGTAAGCCAATGTGATGGTCAGTGGTTAGTTGCTGTTCCAAAAGGAACTGAAGCTACCATTGATTGTTTCGATCCAACTGTTACTACTGGTTCTGAATCACTTGAAACAGGATGTGAAATTGCTTTCATTGTTATTATTTGTCTTGCTGATACTACTTTACTCATAGTCCTTATTGTCTTCGGTACTTTGGCTCTTTTACCAATGATTAAAAGAAAACTTGGAAAAGGAGAAGATGATTACAATAAATTTGATGAATTAACAAAGTAATCTAATCTGATTTTGATTAAAACAAAGGAAATTAATTCAATTTTATTTGAACATCTTCTTTCTTCTTTTAAATATTAAAAATTATAAAAGGGTTTTTAAAACTATAATATTCATTTATTATTCATAATATTTTGTTCTCATTTCTATAAATTTTTTCATTATATTATTTCTATCAATAATCATAGATGGTTCATTCATTATAATTGATATTGTTGTTATAGTAGCTTCAAAAGTAGACATTCCACCACTAATCTCTTTTCTAATTTCATTGTATTGAGAATAATTATTTCCATTACTTAATATTAACTAATAATAAATTTTTATTTTAACTAAAATCTTTATAAAAAAACAATACAAACAGTATCTAATTGATGAAGTAATTTATTTCTATTATAAATAGACTTTGCTTGATCCCAAGTACCATCAATAATGATAATATATTTGTATTGTTGTGTAAATGAAATATCATTTCCATCATCAATTATTTTTGCTGTTTTACGTGGAAATAAAACAGCAAACTCATTTGGTTTTTGTTGAATTTTATCAATAAGTTCAATAGGTAAATTTTTTTTATATATCTCAACGTGTTTAAAATATTTGTCAATTAACTTTACTGTATTTAATTTTACTTTTGCCTCTCTTGGATCTTGAAGTATAATTAAATATGGATAGTTATCATGTTCTTTTTCTTTAGGAATTAACTGGCATATACAAATATTTGGATGTAATCCACATTTCTCACAAATTCTTAATTTTTGAGGTTGTATATCTTCATCAAAATAAGGTAATTCTTCCATGTGTAATTAAATTAAACATTTTTTATAGATTTTTATTTATTTTTTATTTTCATTCTTTTGGATTTTATTATTTGTTTTTGAAAATCATTACAAGAAAAACTAAGACAGAATAGAGAATTAATATCTGTAGAAATAATACCTGTTATATTATAAATGGATTAATTCACAATGAGTCTGTAAGAAGATTAAAGAAACTAAAATTATAAATAAAATTTCTTAATAATCCTTGAAGAATAATAATAAAAAATATGAAAGAATGAATATTTTATATTTTCAATTCTGGATGCATATTAGAAGAAAAATATTCTAATATGAGAGTCTTTGAAATGAATTTTATGATACAAATAAAGTGTATTGAAGAAACTGAAATAAACACTTTTCACTATAAAGAAAATCCAAATATGTATATATCTAGTTATTGTCCTTTTATTTATTAAAAACACACCATCATTAAGTGTGAATATTTCAAATGAAATAAAATAAATCAACATTGAATTATATCCATTTTTAATTCACCATTTCATTCATTGGCAGATGAATAAAATGTTCATATTCTTCATTGTTTTTAGTTTATTTTGAATGATTCAAGATTGAATCATTTCATTTCAATTACTATGATTCGTTTTGGTGTGAAATGGTATGGAAATTCTTTTCCACAAAGTGCATTTGATATTCCTTTATATTCAAATGCATTTTGTTTACAAGATGATTTTGTTTTATCATTTTCTTTGCAAACACAAATGTCAACTTGTCTTTGTCCAAACCCAAATAAACAATCTTTATTTGATTGATAACATAAAACAAACGCATGTTGTGGTTTTTTAATATCAAATTTTATCATTCCTTTTATTCTTCCATTTGATTCTAATGAAAATACAAATGATTTTGAATCATATATCCATTCATCAACTTCATCAATTTTAGAATTAACATATCCTCCAAATTTATTTCCTTCTTCGTCTTCAATAATAATTATTATATGTTCTTTATTCCATATTCGTTGTTTAAATACTGATGTATTTCTAGTCCAATCATCAATATCTGAATCAAATAGTATATTGAATACTTTTCTATTTGTCCATTCTTCTATTTGTTGAATTTGATATTTTTGTACTGATATTCCTCTTATTCTTTGCAACCTCTCTTCTTCTTGTTTCTTCTTCTTTTCTTCTTCTTGTTTCTTCCTTTCTTCTTCTTTGATCTTCTTCCTTTCTAAATAATCACTGTAATATGTTTCCCATTCTTCTTTCGTCTTATTAAATTTTTGTGTTATTTTATCTTTTTCTTCTGGTGTTTTGAATAGTTTGTTTTTCATTACCATTTCTTCTATATTAATGATTTTATTTATTAACTCATTCCGTGGTTTACCTAGTGTTTCGTCATCTGATTTACATTCTTCTATGATTCTCGACATTTTATTCTTCATTATTTCTATTTGATTGATTGTTAATTGACTTTTTTTTATCACTAATTTTCTTCTTCTTTCTGTTTCATCCATCCTATCAAATATTCCTTCTCCTCTTTTAATTGCTTCTGAGTATGTTTCATTCTCTTTTATTTTAAATACTTCATTTTTAATACTTCCTATATAATATTTATAATTCTTAGTAGTATCATCAATTGATTGTTGAATGTTTGGAAGTGTTTCTACTAATTCTTTATACAATTGGTTATTCTTGTTTATTAACTCTTCCATTTTAATTTAATTTGATGTTTATAAGTTCAAAATATGAATGTTTAAATAATTAATCCACGTTATTAACATAAAGTCAATCATTATTTTTATTACCATTTTATTCTAAACAAATGACTTTTATTTATTTTTTACAATAACAATAAATATATAATAATATTAATAATATAATAATAATAAAATTATAATATTGTTATTTTCTATAATTAGTTTATTTCTTCCATCTTCTTCATCATTTTTTCTTTGATGGATTTACAATTGAAGGTGTCATCAATTTCGTCGGACTGCCATATTCCTAAGTATTTATACAAGTCCTCACCTTCAACTACGGGGATGTTTTGCATTCCATCTGGGATTTTCTTAATGTTTTTAATACCAATCCTGACTTTTTCTCATTCATTTCCATATGTAACTTATTATTTCTTTAATTTCATTGTGAATTATTCCCATTTCTTCACTACTTTGTGTCATTATTCTCAAATCATCCATATATAATGTGTGATTTGCTTTTGGGAATTTCTCTTCGATGATTTGAGAAATTACATTCATCTGAATGATGAAGAGTAGAGGGGATAAGAAATCACCTTGTAAAATTCCTCTATTTAATTTAATATTGCCTAGATATTCATTAAATTTATAACCGATGAATATCTTCAATCTAGTCATCATACTTTCAATCATGTCAATGATGATTCCCTCTACATTAAAATATTTTAATGATTCAATAACCCATTCGTGGTTGACAGTGTCATATGCTTTTTTAATGTCATAATATGACTCCACATATTTTGGGTATTTCTCTTCTTTCTGCTGCTTCATCATATAACTATTAATTATTCCTTCTTTAGCAGCTAAAGATTGCAATTTACATCCCAATTGGTTGCTACTGATTTTAAATGATTCATTATTCATGTTAAGTCTTCTGTGAATCTTTTCTTTTAATATTGATGTAAATACTTTCATAATTACATTTGTACAACTGATATGATAATAATTAGTGACATTATTCATATCACTTTGTGGATTAATAAAGTTCTTCAACTTACCATGTCTAATTTGATGTTTTGAATGAAGTTTAACCATTCATTGAAGATGTTGAGAATGACTTCTCTTGATGATGATATCCTTTTCCAATAATACCCATATATAGTGTCTATTCATTGTGTTTTCCAGTTATTTATTTTCATTATACTTAAATTTAATTCATTTATTGTTATTATGACATTATCATAATTGATATATCTTTCATTCCACAAGGTGATTTGTTTTATTTTCAATTCTCTTTATTTAATATCATCTGTGTTTCATATAACGATTTCCAATATTCTAAAGTAATATCGTTATTTGGGTATATTTCATTTTTTGGGTCTTTCTTCCTTATTCTAATTTTCTTGTTAGAATCAAACATGATTTTATTTGTATTGATTCTGACTATTTCTTCCTTATTAAATTTAATTCTTTTATCATTGTCATCATATATTTTAGGTATTTTATTCTTTCTAGTGCTTTAACTTTAGTTCATTCTTCATCATATTCTTTTAATTTCATGATGCACTTTATTCTGTACCATTTTCTTCCCTTGACCAAATCTTCTAGTCTATTGATTTTCTTTATATTTCTTTTATTTCATCAAATTTATCTCTTATTATTTTATTTTGGAGATAGAGGTGCATAACCATTGAAATCTTCTTCATATCATCTTGCAGATCATGCATTCTGCTTCCTGACAATACCCATCTATTATTAATTTCCATTATTAATCGGTCAGCTTCTTTTCTTTGAAAGTAGTAATTAATGTTTGTACATTTTTCTATTTTCATTTCTTTTATTTTATTGATGAGAGTGTTAAGATATTCTTCATCAATTTCTGTAGAGTTATTCTTTAATATGATGTTTTTTATTATTGAATCACACTCTACTCTTCCTTCTGTTATATCATTTACTTTCACTTTAATGTACCGTTTAGTGCTTTCTTTTATTTTATGTGATATTTTAATATATTTAATATATTCTTTTTCATTATTTACATTGATGTTTATTGCTTTTATTATACTTTCTATTTGTTTCCATCTTAATTTCTTATATAATTTCTTATTTAACCAATTAATTTCAAAACAATACAACACTTCAATTAAATTTCTATTTCTTTGTTTTGTTGTATTTCTTGTATTTTTATTTTGTTCTCTTTTTTATTATTCTTGCAATTTTACATCTATCATTCATTTCTTTAATTGCATTTTGTTTTTAATTTATTCTTCAATTGTTTTAATGTTTTTTCTTCAATTTCTTTTGTATTTTTCTTTATTTTCTTCTTTGATTCTTTCATTTATCTTTTTCTTTTTGATTGAATATACTTCTTGAAGAATATCATATCATCTTTTTCTTTCATCTTCTTACTTCTTGAGTATTTTTCATAATCTCCTTCATTCCATTCACTTGTTATTCTTTTTATTCTTTCTTGAATCTCATTTATTGTTAACCATTTGTGTTAGTTATGGGTGTAATCTTTATTATTCTTGTATTTACATTGTTTTTTTATTATAAAAAAACCTCCATATGAAACAGTGTTACAATATAAAGACATTATAATGATATTGAACAAACAAATAATGCATAAAAGTGATGGATAATACCACAAAATACCATATATGTATTAGATAAAAAGAACAAAACTGGTCTATTATTTGATATGACTATTGTGGCTGATCACAATATTAATTGAGTGTAAATGAAGAAAAGAAATAAGTATAAAGAATTAAAGAATATTCTAATGAAAATAGAAAAATTAAAAGATGTCAGAATAATTCCAGTAGTAATCTCAATCAATGGATTAATAAATAACTCAAGTGTTAAATTAATTAAAGAAATAAAAAATTGACATTAACATCGAGAAAGAAATTAAAGACCTTGTAATAAAAAACATGATTGATGTCATGGAATACAACTTCTATCACAACCAAACATACTCCGTAGAGCTGCTAGAAGAAGATGAAGACGAAGGGATGTGATTAGTCTCCCCTGAGCCAGGAAGAATAGAAGCTAGTTCTATTAATACTTAATTAATTGCTTTTTATTTTAATTTCTTTCATTGTGTGTTTATAATAATTATTTCATTTCTATTCTCTTTTATTTCTTATTCTTATTTTATTATCTTATTTTTGTTTATCATTTATTATCTTTATTAAATTATTTGTTAGAAGTATTATTGTTAAAACATGAAAATTCAAATCATAAACGAAGAAATAATAAAAATAAAACTTAATTGATTTTTCTTCTCTTCATTTTTTTTGTTATTTTTAACAAAATTCTAATAATACTAAAAATAAACTAATTATAGAAAATAACAATATTATAATTTTATTATTATTATATTATTAATATTATTATATATTTATTGTTATTGTAAAAATAAAATAAATAACATTTATTTAAAATAAAATGATGTTAAAAATAATCTTTGAATTGATGTGTTAATAATGTGTATTTACTATTTAAACATTCATATTTTGAACTTATAAACATCAATTTAAATTAAAATGAATATGGTGTATATTAAACAAATAGAAGAATGGACAGAAAAAAGAATAAATAATATATTATTTGATTCAGACATTGATGATTGGAATAAAAATACATCAGTATTTAAACAACGAATATGGAATAAAGAACATATAATAATTATTATTGAAGATGAAGATGGAAATAAATTTGGAGGATATGTTAATGAGAAAATTAATAAATATGGTAAATGGATATATGATTCAAAATCATTTGTATTTTCATTAGAATCAAATGGAAGAATAAAAGGAATGATAAAATTTGATATTAAAAAACCACAACATGCATTTTGGTTAGATAATCATTCAGATTATTGCTTGTTTCAATTTGGAAATGGAAGTGATATTTTTGTTTGTAAAGAAAATGATAAAACAAAATCATTTTGTAAACAAAATGCATTTGAATATAAAGGAATTGAAAATGCACTTTGTGGAAAAGAATTTCCATACCATTTCACACCAAAACGAATCATAGTAATTGAAATGAAATGATTCAATCTTAACTAATTGAAAATGATATAAAAAAGAATATAAAACAAAGCAATGAAGAATATGAACATTTCATTCATCTGCCAATGAATGAAATGGTGAATTAAAAATTGACATAATTCAATGTTGATTTATTTTATTTCATTTGAAATATTCACACTTAATGATGGTGTGTTTTTAATAAATATTAAAAGAAATAAGAATGAAATAGAAATAAAATGAATAAATAAACAATTTATTTGTATCATTTCATTGAATTATTTCATTATGAATAAAATGATTAAGATATTAGAAATAAGATAATTAAGTATTAAGAAAATTCTCATTTATTAATTATTTATTGTTTATTATGAAAATCATTATTCATGAAAATGTTGATTTCTTTATTTGTTGTTTAGTTTTTCTTGTTGTTTTCTGTTTAATTCTTTTTATTTCTTTCATTATCTTTTCTTCTTTTTTATTTCTTCTTTTCTTCTTCTTTGTTTGTTACTTTTTATTCATTTTTAGACATATTCTTCTTTATTTCTTATTTTCTCAATCAAACTTGTCATTCTGATTTTTTTGTTATCATTTCCTTTTTATTTAATATTATCTTCATCATTTATATCTTTTTGTTCTTATACATTCTATTTTCTTTATTATTGTTTATCTTTTCGTATATCACAACATGCTTTCTTCATTATTAATAACTAATTCAACTCGTTTTATTGATAAATACATTTGATATTAAAAAATTAGGAATAATAACAAAATAATAATTGATATATTACTGTTTTTGAATTAGTGTTATTATCTAATTCATTCATGAATTTATCTGATTATTTATTAAAGAAAATATTTATCATTTTGTTTTTGAAATTGTTGAATTATTTAACAAAATAATAATTCTCATGTTGTTTGAAAGTGAATTAAATATTGATTAATTTATTATTAGAAATATTAATGAAATGGTAGAAATGATAGAAAATAATATATTAAAAATAAATGAAGATTAAATATTCATAAACATCGAATTTCATTAATTTTTAGAAAATAAATATTTTGAAGAATAAAATCAAACATATTGAATAATAAATGCATGTTAAAATGTTATTTGATTTTGTATTTATTACTTGTTATTATGTATCATTTATCTTCAAATTGATAGTATTAATACAAAATATTTTTATTTCATTTCATACTTTATTGACATTTATTAATTGTTTGTTTCATAAATATTTATTAGAAATACATGACATAGTCGTTAAAAATATAAATTGAATGAATAATAATAAAATGAATGAGATGAATGAATATTTTGGAAATAAACAAAAATAAATTAAGAGAATAAAAGAAAGAAACAAATTACATTGTCGTAATATTAAATATTAATATTTCATAAAAAATAAGTGGAATAAAAATAAAAGAAGAAATATTCATTTCAGTTTTATCAAATTATATTCTATTATTCATTTGTTATTGTTCAATTTTATTTGTTTTTAATTTATTTGTTTTTAACTTTGAAGAAGTAAAATATTTATTTCATTTCTTATAAAATTAATAATTAAATATTGTTGAAATTTATTATTTATATATTATTCTTAAATATTATAATTTGAAATTAATAAAAAAAGAATTTATGTTTATTTCATTTATTCAAAAATTTTCTATTTGTTTTATTATTTTGTATATTTCTTTATTGTTTGGTTTTATTCTTTATCATTATTATTATATTTTACTATTTTCTTTATCATTCTATTCTTTGTCTTTTACTTTCTTTGTATAACTTATCATTCTATATTCTTACATTTCTAAAATTATTCATATAAACTCTTTTTCTTTTCTATTCTTCGGTATTTCTTTTTATTCATTTTTTATTATATTTCTTTGTGTTTATTCTATAACTTTTAAATATTCTGTATTTGTTATTCATTGGTATGAATTTGTTCACTTTTATATGTCGTTGTTTCCTGTTTTGTTTTTCAATTTATCATTTCTTTATCTTATTCTTTTCTTTTTGTTATTGTATTTATTCTAAAACTTCACTGCTATTGTTTACATTCTTTTTCTTCTTTCTTTTCTTCTTTTCTTTAAATTTACTTTCGTGTTTGTTTCATGTATATTTTCCCTATTTCTTTTGTTGTTTTCCATTATCTTATTTCTATTTCTTTATATTATTTATTTTTTATCATTTTTTTATTCTTTCTTCTTTTATTCTTATATCAACTTTCATTTCTTTATTATCTCATTTATTAGACTTCATTTTTGTTTTTTTTTTGTCTTTTCTTTTAATTCCTTATTTCATTTGTTTCTCAGTTATTATCTATTGTGTTATTCTTATTCTACTTGTTGTTTCTTTGTTTTTTCTGTTTATTTCTTATTTTATTCATTCAATTATTGTTTATTATTTCATTATTGTCTCTTATTGCATTTTATTCTTATTGCATTTTATTGTTTTTATTTCTTTTGTTTATATTATCATTCTCTGCTTTTTATGTTTTTTCTCTTTTATTTCTTTCTTCTTTCTTTTTTATTCATCCTTGTATTAAAACTTTCTTTTATCATTTTTACATTTGTCAGTATAAACATATTCTTTGAATATCAGAAACACTACAAACATAAACAAAAATAAAAATTTATTTTAATTAATTACTTTGATTCTCCTGTTATTTGATATTTCTGAAAATGTATTTCATTCCAATTTATAGTAATCAACATAGTTTGTGTATTAGTAATTCTTATTCGTGTTAGAATGTCATTTATTAGAATAGTTGAATGAGTGTTTATCATGTTTGTAGTATTATTATTTATATGTTAGAATGTATATTTGATAATTTTGATAATTTGTGTATTATCAAAGAAATGTGATATTCTTGTTGCCGTTGGTGTCGGTAAATCAAATTTTCATAACAATGTAATGCTAATATTTATTCATCATAAAATACGAAAGTAACGAATGATGTTTTTAAATACACAAGAAAATTTGAATAAAGATGAGATGACAACTTAACTGAAAAACATTTAAATTGATGAAATATGAAAAAGACATTAATTCAATGTAAATGAAGAATAGAAACTCACATGTCTTACCAATTAAAAAGTAGAAAATGGGATGAATTGATGAAATAACACTTACAGCATAGAGATGTAATTAGTCTCTAGTGAACAAAGAAGAATATATAAATATTTTATTAAGTCTTAATTAACAACTACTTTTTTTTAATATTTATAAATAGAGTTAGATAATGTTTTTGAAAATAAAAAAAAACACAATTTAAATAACAAAAAGGAGTTAAATAACGAAAATAACAGCACCATAACCAACAACCCAACCACTGTTCATTCGTTTTGTTATTGTTTCACTGTCAGTTAAATCAAGTGTGATAGCTTTAACACAACCAATAGCTTGAGCATACATCATTGTTGGTATAACGGCTGTAATTCCACAATAAATTTGATTTTCATAACTCCATTTTGATAATAAACCCTTTATATCCATTTTTTCTGTAAGTTGTATTGTTTCTTTATCTGTTTTTTCAACTAGATTATGACTTTCATCATGGAGCATATCACTGCTAGCAATAACATACATCTTTTTCTTAGAACAAACGGCTTGAAGACCCTGAGAAACTTGTTCTAATACTTCAGACTTATGAGTACCAATGAGTACCATCACAACTTTAACTCCAGGTAATGCTCGTTGAACAAATGGTAGTTCATTTTCAGCAGAATGTTCACCATTATGTGGTTTGTAGAAACATTTTAAATAATTTCTTCCTTCACAAAACATTGTAATTGCTTCATTATCAATTTCTGTTGTGGCGATTGGAGTTGAAATTGCTTTTCCATCCATTACAGCAGCACAATCAAACCTAGATGAATGACTAAACCCAAGAATAAAAACAACGTCTGGTTTTCCATTTATTTCAGAGTCTCTCTTTAAAGCAGCAAAATCATAACCAGCAGTTTGACCACTATACCTAAACCCAGCATGAGGTGAAATACATCCTAATATTTTACCTTGAATTGATGGAAGTTTATTGAGGGCATTGTTAATATAATGATCAACTTCATTTGCAAGTTCATTCCCATTAGCACTAAACCATCTTCCAGCACCAATAGCTTTTCTTATAGTCGTAGAATCCATTTTTATGATTATGAGTTGATGACTTTTTGACACGTTGAGAATAATCTTTATGAAATAATTTTAAAAACCATAAAAAATGAATTAATCTTCAGACATTCTATTAGATCGTCTTTCCCCTCGTTCTCTGAGACTCGTTGTAACTTTAGACTGATGAAGAAGTTGACCTTGTTGTCGAGGAGAAGTATTAATATTATAAACAAAAATCTTTCCATCTTCACCAGTTGAATATACAATATCATTAATAACTTCATAGTCTCTAACTAATGCAGAATGGCAATGTGCCTCAGACCTTGGTAGAAAACTATTTGTTCCTAACCAAGTTGAAAGCACTAATTTACCTGAATCAAATGAAGTTGCAGTTCCTATTTTATTATCAATCATACAACCTTTAAGAATAGTTGAAGGAGTTTCATCTCCAATTGATGTAATTGTTCTTAAATCATCTATTTGACATTCTATTGTTGATGTTTCTCCATTGTAAATAACAAAAGCATTATCATCAGAAACAATAGTAAGATACTTATTTGAAGCAACACCTAACAACCCAAGAGGTTTGCCAACATTTATTGTGTCAAGAATTCCATTATTTCCTTGAGTATAATCAATTATACAACATAAATTATCTTGAGAAGCAGACACTAATAATCCTCTCCAAAATGCTACGTCAACAATGTCATCACAATGAGCTTCATTTATAGTACAAACAACTTTCATATTTCTAATATCAAAACATTTAATATATGTTTTAAAAGAAACAGCAAGTCCAATGTCAAAAGATGCTATTGCAGTTTCTGTGAGATGATTTGATGGTTTTGTTAATATATTTGGTTGGTCTTGACGACAGTCAATACTACAAATGACACCAGTATCACTTATTGTAAAAGCAACATTTGGGTCATTTGAATTACAACTTCTTTGACCATTTACTTGATAATTTTTTTCTTGTTTTAGATCTGATGAATACCAACTCAAACTTCCATCACTCCATAAAACATTTACCCCAATTGGACTACAGTTAATTTCCAATCCATACCCATCATGTTGAGAAGACAAATAATTCATTTAAATAACAAATACAGTTGAAAAAGGGTTTTAAAAATTGAATAAAAATGTTTTTCAAAACAATAAATTAAAAGATGAAAAATCCTAAAAGTAATGAAGATAATGGAATAAACACATTATCATAATTTGGATATGAATAAAATTCAACTATTGCACCAACTAATCCTGAGATAATAGATTGAATGAAATAGATTTGTCCAAAAATAATATAGCACATTACCATTGCTCCAACTGCTCCACAAACCATTACAGCAATTGCTCCTTCAATAGTTTTAGTTTTTCCCCATGGATTTTTGAGTTGAGTTTTTCCTATCATTTTACCAATTATTTCAGCCATTCCATCACCAGTTAACATAATCATCATTCCAATTATAGATGCTGGATAATTTCTCCAATATAAAAGAGATAAAAATGTCATAATACAACAATAATTCAATGGTCCATATAACATTTCTTTATAATCACCATTTCTACAAACTGTGGCAATTAAGAAATCAGCAATTGGTCCTTTAATCCATCCCATTCCAAATATTAAAAAGACAAATAAATAAAGAATACAACACATAGATCCCCAAATTCTAGCTGTTGGTTCTTCTGAATAGCATCCCCACATCACTATTTCACATACTCCAAGAGAAATATGAACTATTTTTCTTGAAGTATAACTTGTAATAATATTTGTCTTACTCAAAGCAGTAGCAATCATAAGACAAACATTAACTAATACAAATGAAATTAAAAAGCAAGTGATGTCTAACATTTCAAAATGTTTTGTGATTAACTCATAATAAGATCAGTTTAAATATTTTGCATTTTATTAGAAATTTCAAGTTTGTTATATTTATATTATTTATCTTTAGTTTTATGTATTTCTAGAAATCCATTTTTATAAAATGAAAACCATTATTGTAATAAAGATTCATTTTTTTTTATTTTTTATTTCTTTTTCTTAGATGTTTTTTTTTTAGTTACTTTCTTTTTCTTTTCATATTTTGTATAATCATCAGCATAATAAACAATATGCTCTTCTGGAATTTTCCAGTTCATTAAATGATACCAATACTCTCCTAGATATAAAAAAAGACAATCATTGTCAATCTTTTTAGTTAAAAATTTATCTATTCCTTTCGTTTGGTGTGATTCGTTTTTGGTAATACTTTTAAGGTAATTATCAATTATTTTCTTTTTTTCTATGAGAGTTTCTTTAATGAGAGGAAAGTTAATTTTATATTGATTACTTTCTTTTTTAACTAATTGAAGTAATATGTCTTTAAGTAATTCAGTAATGCTATTAGAAGGTAATAATGAATCTATTTATTATTATTTTGTATTATAAACGTTACAAAATAAAACAAACACAAATCTTCAAATGATGAAAATTTTGTAGTTTCATGAACATTATGTAAACAAAGAAAATGAAGGACTATATAAAAGGGGTCTAGTATAGAACTTATTTTAAAAGAATTATCAGCAAGAAGTGTTGGTTTAATATACCAACAACCATATTCCAAATGAACTTGTTTTATTTCATAGAATAATTGTTTTGATGTTTCAAATAAAATGATTTTAGAATACCCCAACTTACACCAATTTTCAATCTCAAAAACTATAACTTGACTCATAGGTTCTCGTGAAATAATAACTTGTTTTTTTTTTATTACATCATTTGGTTGAGGTGTTTCAATCTCAATATCATCAAAATTATCTAACACTTCTTCATATTCACTGTTGGTTGAATTGCTTTGACTCTGTTCAGCCATTATCTATAAGTAAATTCAGTTACTTATTGAAGTGGGATAACCCTGAGAAAAAATGAAATTAACACTTTAATTGAGCTCAACTAAAATAATTGAGAAATTATAATAAAATGGTTCTTAATTGATTTAAGTTAAATATAACATAAAAGGGAAATTGTCAATATTAACTAATAACATTTTTTCATACCTTTCTTTTAAAAAAAAAGAAAAATGAAAAACTTCAATAAAAAAAAAAACAAAAAAAAAACAATGAACTTAAATAGTAAAAGAGATGGAATTTACACATAATGCATATCAACCTATTTCACTTGGAACAACAATTATTGGAGTTGTTTATAATGGAGGTGTTCTTCTTGGAGCTGATGGTAGAACT
Source organism: Entamoeba histolytica HM-1:IMSS (assembly GCF_000208925.1). NCBI lineage: Eukaryota > Evosea > Mastigamoebida > Endamoebidae > Entamoeba > Entamoeba histolytica. Next base: position 27,073 of record NW_001914913.1, on the reverse strand, counting down.
TCAATGGGAAGTATAGTAGTTAATCGATGTAAAAATAAAATTCGTATGGTTTCTGATTCTATTGGAATGTGTACGGCTGGTACTGCAGCTCATAGTGAAACGATTGGAGATTATGTTAAACACGCATTAAGAATGTATACTGCACAAACTGGAGAAGAACCAACTGTACTTGCTGCTGCTACATCAATAAAAAATATCATTTATGGAAATAAATCATTCCTTTCATCATCAGTTGTATGTGGTGGATATGATCCAGTGAATGGAGCAACATTATATCGTATACTTCAAAGTGGAGCTATGAAACAAGATGATATATGTGTTGGAGGAAGTGGTTCAACATATATTTGGGGGTATTGTGATGCTCATTTTAAAAAGAATATGACTTTTGAAGAAGCTAAACAATTTATTGTTACAGCTGTTTCACTAGCAATTTATCGTGATGGTTCATCAGGAGGAATTATCCATACCGTAAATATAACAGCAGAGGGTGTTCAGTCTGAATTTATCACTGGAGATAAAGTCCCTGTGCCACAAAATTAAATTACTATTTTTTGAAACAAATAACATTTTTTATCAATTTTGTTTTTATAAATTAGAAAAATAAAAAAAAAATAATTATAACTTTTAGTAAAAAGAGAAAAAAATATCTAACTGATTAAAAGGTTCTTCTTTTAATAGAATGTCTTCAATTCAAATGGATACCTCAGATAATGAAATTCGTATTCTTTCAAAAGAAAGATTACAATCTATTCTTACAAAAGTTCAAGCACTTGATCATTATAAACATTATATAAATGAACTAATTAGTAATTTTGAAAAAAACAATGAAAATTTTGACGAGGTATATAAAGCCGTAGTTCCTCAATTACTTAAACTTAAATTAAAAACAAAATCAGTGTTAAAAGCAATTGATTTTTTGATTGATGTTGCAGTTAAAGCAGAAAATGAATTAACTGAATATATTCTTGATATTCATTCAGATCTTACATATGCATCTGAACCATTAATTCGTCAACGAAGTGTATATATTATTATGAGAATATTAAATTCAATGCCAGACAATTATACTCTCACAGAAGATATTTATAAAAAAATAAATAAATCTCTTGTTGAACGTTTACAAGACACTCAATCAAATGTTCGTACTTATGCGGTTCTTGCTCTTAAACGTTTTGAAACATCTCAATTAGTAAATTGTCTATTAGATCCAAGAGCACAAGTTGTTGTTGCAACTTTACAATCAATAGCAATTAATTCAGAAACAATTATTCCAATTATTCGATTAGTTGGAGATAGTAGATCTATTGTTCGTGAATATGCGTATCAAACAATTAAAAATATTCCAATAGAACATATTACACATACTTCACTTTGTTATATTTTTATTCATGCCTTAACTGAAGAAAGACCAACTGTTAAAAAACAATTTGAAGAATTAGTTAAATATTGGATTGAAACAATTGAATTTGAAGAATATTTTGAAAAGTATTTCCCATTGGATAAAATTCCTCAACTCCCACCACAAGAAGGAGAGTCTGGAACAGATATGGAAAGATATATTTTATTAAGTAAAAAAATTGTTGAAGAATTTATTAGAATTACTCAATCACCTGCAGGTGTTACACTTGATGTTTCACCAACACTTGTTATTCTTCGATGTTATGTATTACTATCTCATTGTGAAGGAGATTATCCAGATGGACAAGAAGTATTAAATTGTATTAATGGAAAATCAGAATTAGAACAAATTGCATTAATGAAATTATATTCAAAATGTAATGGAGGAAAATGTAATATTTTAGAAGTTGTTAGAGGACGTTCACAAGTTGTAGTTGAAGAAGCGTTTAGGGTATTAATAAAGATGGAACCAAATGACCATTTTGGTATTATTGTTAATGAAATGCATAATATTACTGAAGATGACCAACCATTATTTTTAAAAGGATATTATAAATCATGTATTGAAGTTAATTATATTCTTCCATCAGAATTTTTAGAATATCATTTAAGACAAACATTTAAAAATTTACAATCACCAAATGAAGAGAAAAGAATGTTTACAATGGAATTTGTTGGTCTTACAGTTCTTGTTAATAAAGAAAAAGCACAACAATTTATTCCTGTATTAATTGCTGGATTATCAAAAGATACAACACCAGTAAGATTAGTTGCATTAAAAGGATTAACTGATTATTATTTATTAAGTGGAATAAATGTTCCTGAAACATTAAGAGATATTTACAATGATGCATTATTAAGTTTAAGTGAAGATTTAGAGGCATTAATTATTGTCTTACAAGGAGTTATACGATTATATTTAAATGATAGATTACATATTTCAGAAGAATCAAGTGAATTATGTCTTGCAAAAACAATGATGTCATTATTTATTCGATCAATTCCAGAAACACAACTACGATCATTATTGTTTACATTTTTTTTATGTTATTCACAATCTCATTTTGAAGATTCTAAAAAGTTGTATGAATTATGTTTAGATGAAGCAGGACCAGAATTAGAAAAAATAACTGAAGTATTTATTCCAATGTTATCACAATATGATAAAGAAATAAATACAACAATTATGGAAATGTGCATGCATAGATTAATGAGTTGGATTAAAGCTGAAGATAATTATTCTGATGAAATGATTATTAATTTAACAAGTGTTTTCTATAAATTAGATTATACAAATAATACAACTGATATTAGAGATATCTCTATTCAACGACTTAAATCAATTCAATCAGAACGTAATAGTAATGAAGTTAATTTAGCAATTAAGTCTTTAATAGAGGCATTTGAAGAATTGAATAATTAAATTTAATTTAGTATTTTTTAATGAAAAAATGAAAATATGAAAATGAAGAATAAAACCAAAAACAAAAAAAAATGGGGAAGAACTAAGAAATGCAATGTCTGATTTTGATTATATCCAAAAAAATACTCCTCCTGAATTTCCTGAAAAATTTAAAACTGCACTTCTTCCAGAAAATATTAAAAAGAATAGATATAGTGATGTTTTAGCAAATGATGATACAAGAGTAAAATTAAATAATAATGGTTATATAAATGCTAATTATATTTTTCAAGGAAGAATGATTGCGTCTCAAGCACCAACCATTGAAACTATCCCTGATTTCCTTCAAATGATTATTGAACAACAAGTACCAATTGTAATAATGTTAACAAAATGTAAAGAAAAAACAAGAATCAAAGCTACACCTTATTGGGGATATAAGTCTGAAGGTGGTAAAAAGGTTTTTGGAAACTATACAGTAAATACAATTGATACCCTTTATGATGATGTTGAAGAAGATAAATTTATGGAAGATATTCAAATTAGATATCTTCAAATTATATATGAAGATGGCGTTTATTCATTTATTCAAATTCATTATATGGGATGGCCTGACTTTGGAGTTCCATTAAATCCAAAAGATGCATTAGATATTGTTTATATTCAATATATTATTGGTACTACATCAAAATTTTCGAATAGAAATCTAGTTTGTGTTCATTGTTCTGCAGGTGTTGGTAGAACTGGGGTATATTGTCTTTTATCACGTATTGTAGAAATGGTTACTTATGAAATTCTTGAAAAATCAGAAACTTATAGTAAACAGAGATGTTTGTTCTTTTGTTTTAATATTTAAAGAATCAATTAATTAATTGTTTAATATTTATATTGTAGCAACAAGTTCTTCTTCAAAAGTAAGAGAAGTAGAAGATCGTATTGAAGAAATTTTATTAAGTCATCCTGTAATTTCTTATGAAGACTGTGAAGTAATTCTTCCAGAACTTGTTTTGTCTATTAGAAATGAAAGAAGTAAAATGGTTCAAACAAAAGAACAATATGACTTTATATGTGAAACTGTTAATTGTTTTTATGAAGATGCTTTAGACTCTATTAATCAATACTATGAAGTTATTGATGCACTTACACCACTTCTTCAAGAAAAACATTCCGAAATAGTTCAAGACTTTATTAAACGTAACGAGTTTTAATTTTCTTTCTTTTTTCATTCTTTTAGTTAAATAACAATTTTTTTTTTTTAATTAATGTAAAAAATAAAACAAAAAATTTCCATTACTTTTTTAATTTCCATTGAAGAGCAATTACTTTTGATACATCATATGTTTGTGGATAATGACTTCCAACAAAAATGTCTTCAGTAATCCCATTTGGAATATTATAATATTGAACAAAACTATTAGATATATAACATCCATCAACTTGTTTTATACCAAAACATGCATTAGTTGCAATAATCCATTTTTTTGAAGTATTTGGTGAAATATTTAATCCATCTGCTGTTTTATCTTTTAGAAAAAATTGTATTGGACTTGTTTTTTTAGGATTTGAAAGAGTAAATACAAAGAAATTTGGATCATTTTTAACCCATTCTTCAGTTTTTTTTGGTATTGGTAATTTTAATGAATTAAAACTGCCAAATACATATCCATGTTTTGTAATAATAATAACCATAATATTTTCTTTTCCACAAATACATCCGTTTAATGCCACACTTGAAAATCCATCTACCTTACTGTCATATATAAGTTCATATTCATTTAATTTTGTCCAATTTACAAATAATTCTTTATTTAATTCTATTAATGTTGCTATATTAATAATATTTTTTTGTTTTTTCTTTTTTTTATCACTCACAGGATTTATTTTACGTTTAATACCACCACCACCTTCTGTAATAATTTCATTTTGTAAAGGTACAGTCTGTTTTTCGGTTGATATTTGATTTGGTAAAGGAGGAACACAAATATTTATTGTTCCATAATTTAATATTGATAATCCAGATATTTTATGAAGAAATGAATCAACAGAAGGGATTTGGTTTTTTTCACTCATTAATGATGTTCTGAGATCTTTTTTCTCTCAATAAATATCTTTTATATTGAAAAAGAACCTGAAAAAATTATTATTTAATTTGAAAAAGATAAAAAATAATGTTTAAAGCTTAAAATTTTTAATTAAAGAGATGGACTTATTTTAACCCAATCAAAATTATAAACACGAGGAGTTCCCCAATGTTGAATTGATGGGAATAATTCCCAATTAAATGGTGGAAGTCCTCCTTCATGTGTAGGTCCACAATATGCTAATGTTTTATATTTTAATGAAGCTGCACCTATTTTACAATCTACAGCTCCAAATGGGAATTTATAATCACTATCTATTTCAAGGTCATATCGAGCAGCAATTTGATTTCGTGGTTTATTTGAAATTGGATCAGTTTTATAATGATTCATTGTCATTAATTTTTTAACATCATCAATTGAGTGAATTCTTGCACCATCTCTTGTAAATATTAAAGCACGAGAAGACCCAGTGTAATTATATTCTTTTTTTCCTAATTCCATTTTCTTTAAATACCCACTTGATACAAAAATTTCTTTAATATATGGAATATTATATGATGCCCAATATGTTTGATTAATTAATATTGGAGTTACATCTTTTACAATATATTTTCCTGGCATTTGTTCTCCAATATATAATATATTTTTCTTTCTTTGTGCATTTTTTTCAATAGAATTTAAATTAATAATCATCCATTGATTATTATATGTTCCACTATTAAATTGACCAATTGTTTTTGTAATTTCTTTAGGAGTTTGACCAAAATACATTGAAACAAGAATTCTTTGCCATGAAAGAAGAGAATTTGGTGTAATTAATTTATTAAGTTTTTTAAAAAAAAAGGAATTAGTAGTTTCCATTACACCAAATCTTTTTTGTTGAGCATTACTAAGTAAATAAAAATCATCTTTTGAATGAATTAATCCAGGACTACTTGCAAAACTCATTGGTTGAGCATTTTTAGTCCATGGAAAAAAGTAATGTTTATAAATTCTTAACATTGCATAATAAGGTCTCCATGTATTATGTGAAAAAATAATGTCATGACTTTTATTATTATATTTAACATATGCACTACATTCATGGTAAAGTTCATCTGGATTTTTATCTTGTAAATCTAACATTGAATTTTCACTATGAATCTTTTCAAATTTATCAGTAATAGTTGGTAAATCTCCAACAGAATTTAAAAGATATAACTCTTCTAATGTCATTGGTTCTTTACCAAATTTTTTATATCCATTCCATAATCCTCTAAATTGTTCAAAAATTAATTTTTGATTCTTCCAATATACATCATCATTTTCATTATTTTTAATATGCTTTCTCCAAAAATTAAATTGAAGTGACATAAATCTTCTAATATTTTTGTTTATTCCATGTTTATATTCATTTTTTTTATAATTTTGCCAATATATCCATATCCATTGATGAGTTAAATATGATTCAATATATCCTGCTGCAAATGCTTGTTCTTCTGGTGAATATTTTTTATTTGTATGAATATTTAATATTCCCCATCCTGTACTATTAACTGTATTTTCATAACTTCCCCATGCAACACTTCCACGAATTGCTCCTTTAGTTATTTCAATAGAATCACCTTTTTTAATAATACTGAATTTTTGAGCAAAAGTACAAAAGAAAAGAAAAGATAGAACAACAAATGTAAATGAGAAACTCATAAAAATATAATAAGAAGTTCTTCTTTTTTTTTAAATAAGAATTATTAAATATTGTAAATGATAAAAATAACTTATAATTGTGCAGTTGAAAAATGTAATGGTTTACATTTCACTCTTTTTCCATATCCCTTTTCTCCAACAAACATTCCATCTTTAAATACTAATTTACCTCTACAATATGTTGCAACAGGATAACCATGCATCTCAAATCCTTCCCAAATAGTATGATCTACATTAGAATGCATATTATCAACACTAATTGTAAATTTTTTATTTGGATCGTAAAGAACAATATCAGCATCAGAACCTATTCCTAAACATCCTTTTTCTGGATAAATACCAAATAATTTAGCTGGATTTGAACAACATACTTCAACTACTTTATTAAAAGTTAAAGTTCCTTTATTTGCTTCAGAAAGCATATAAGGAAACATATTTTCTATACCACTACATCCATTTGGAATCTTTGTAAAATCATCTTTTCCCCATTCTTTTTCTGATAATTGAAATGGACAATGGTCTGTTGCAACTGTTTGAATAATTCCTGCTTTTAATGCACTCCAAAGTGCTTGTCGACTTTCTTCTGTTTTCATTGGTGGAGAACAAACATATTTTATAGCATCTTCTTTTTTAAAAACATCATTTGTTAGTTCAAGGTATTGAATGCAAGTTTCTGCAAATATAGGATATCCTTCTTTTCTTGATTTTTCTATAATACTAATAGCACCTTTTGATGATAAGTGTACAATATAGAGTGGTGCACCAACTGACTTTGCTAACGTAATTGCTCTTTGAACAGCTTCTTCTTCTACAAATTCAGGACGAGATTCATAATGATACCATGCAGATAATTTTCCTTCTGTTTTAAAGTCTTCAGTTAATGTATCAATTACTCCTTTATTTTCTGCATGAACTCCTAATAATCCTCCTGATGACTTTGTCTTTTTAAGTATTTTATAAAAAAGACCGTCTGTTACAAAGAAATCGTAAACCATAAATACTTTAAAACTAGAGACTCCTTCAGCTATTACTGAATCAATAGAATCTAAAAGTTCATTTGTACTAACATCTTTAATTGCAATATGAAATGAATAATCAATACATGATTGATGTGATGCAAGACTATCTCTTCTTTTTAAAGTTTCTATTAAATTCTCCCCATTTTCTTGAAGTGCAAAGTCAAATACTGTTGTTGTTCCACCACATGCAGCAGCCATGGTTCCATACTCATAGTCATCAGCAGATATTGTTCCACCAAAAGGCATTGCAAGATGAGTATGTCCATCAACTGCACCTGGTAAAATTAATAATCCAGATGCATCAACAACTTCTATACCTTCTGGTAGAGTCAATTCACTACCAATTGCAGCAATAACACCATCTTTTACATATATGTCAGACTTAAAACTTGAGTCAGTAGTAATTATAGTACCGTTTTTGATGATGAAAGTCATTTTTTATTCTATTTACAGTTCAACATATCTATTTATATTTATAGCTAAAAACTATAAATTGATTATTATTTAGTTTTGAACAATTCTTAGTATTTATCTTCAAAGAATATTATCGAAAACCATGAAACTTCATACAAAAAAAAACAAAGTTTATGATCCATTTTTATATAATTCACTTTATCTATTTTAAAATATTTTTGTTCTAAGAATAATTTGATGAAGGTTTTCAATATTAAATTCAAAGAAATAAAAGCACATTTGTTCTATCAATTCATTGAGAATAGCTAAAACAATTTGTTTTAGTACTCAAAATTCATAAAATTTTCTTAATGAACTTCTAAATGAAGTAAAGAGGGTATTAAATTTATAAAAAGTGAGTGAAAGGGAGTTGTATTTTTTTTTATAAAGAAAATGTGCAATGTTTTGACTTACAAATATTCATAATTTTGACAAAATCTTTCCACCTTTCATCATTCCTTCAAATCCTTTCTCATAATAAAAAAAAATAATTTGTCTCATAATAGTAATATCATATCTCAATTGTTGAATTGTTATCTTATACAATTTATTAGGATTTATTGTTTAGTATGTTTTATATTCATATAAAACATTTGAATTTCCATAACATTCATTCATATTATAATGAATTTTTATAATTGACTGACACAATGTTAAACTTTAAATTAGATAACAACTTGAATCACAAATTATACTGCGTGATACAATCTTTCTTTCATTTCCTGAATCCAATGATAGAATATGTGTTGATATTTTATCAATATATGACATATTATCAGGTATTGAATGGTGGTATATACTTAAGAATTGGTGATATAAATCCATATATTTAAATATTTTTTTTCCTTCGATTCACAGACAAAACCAGAACAATCTAATAAATATAGTCCAATTTCAAATCTGTTTTTCTTAATACTTCAACAGAAAATGCGTCATCTCTTATTCTTGTTTTGTCTGAACCAACAACAGTAAATGCCATTTTCATGTCTCTTCTCATTTTATAATCCAATTCTTTAATAATAAAAACTAGTCTTAATTCTTGACCAGACTTTCAAATTGTTTGTTGTGGTAAATTAATTTCAATTACTAAACAACAATTTTCTTCATTATAACCATGCTTACATTTTATTTTATTTGTTAAGACATTTTGGAGTTTTATATACTTATCTTCCTGAATAATATCACAATCATTTATCTTAGATAATAGATTAACGCCAAAACATTCTTTATTTTCAGTACTATATTTAGATATAATGTTTTTTGTTATTACCATTGTTAATTATTTTTATTTGATTATTCTTTCTTTGATATGTTTGATGATTGCCTCTATTTATTTGAATTAGCTGTTTCTTTGATAATGTTGAAAGATTAGTTGAAATGTATCGAATGAAGGATCTAGATTCATTTATGAGAAAAGGTTAGTTGTTTGGTTCTTAATAGATAATAGACTCTAATTCAAGTCTGCTCGTTGAAGAATATTCCAATTCAATGAAATCTGGTGGGTGATTATTTTGGAAGTTGTTATGTTCATTTGTTTTGAATTTGATTCTTAAATGATCTTTGATGTTGTGGTTAATAAATATTGAAACCCATGTATTATGTCAAGAGAGAGATATTCAAAAAATGGTGTTTTGTTTTCAAAAACATTAATTTCTTCTTCTCCTTCCTACGAGTTATTGTCAACATCAATTATTCTCTCCATTAACAGATAACCAAATTGAATTTTCACTTGTTTATTAAAACAAAATTTGAATGACAATTTAAAATTCTTTGAAATATTTTTGTTTTTTATAAACAATTTTTATTGTTTGTTTTAAATAACATAAATTATTCTAAACGATATAATTATCATCAAATTCTTTATATTCTTCAGTTTCTATTTCACCACTATTCGTTGACCATAACACTTTAAACTTTAATACATAACATAATACTGCAGTAAGACACCCCAGTAAAGAACCTGCTATAATATCGTCATAACCATGGAAATAATCTCTTACTCTAGAAATAGCAACTATACATCCAAATAACAAAGGAAGGCAACATCCAACTAATTTCAAGATTGAACCTTCTCCATTAAATATTTTGTATTCTCCACATAATAATAATGTGAGAAACATCATTCCATTGAATGTTGTAGAAGAATGTCCACTTGGAAATGACTGATATACTTTTGATGCTTTTTTATTATCAATAAGTGAATAGTAATTAGGACGAGGTTTTCCTGCAAACAGTTTGAAAGCATTTGTTAAGAATAAACATAATGAGACTGCAAAGAAGAAAGAAGTTATTGATGTTATGAAGTACTTTGATGAATTTCTTTTCTGTGCAAAATAGAAAATAACAATTACTGGAATACACCATGAAAAAATACAACAAAACAAAAAGGGGAATGTTTCAGAAACTAATGGATAAGTCACATTAAAATTCTTTCTCTCAAGAGGAATATCCATCTGATATGATGGTAAATATTTTAGAAGAATTCCTCCAACAAAAAGAATAACACCAATACTAAATTCAATTACTAGTGTTTTGGTGCATTGTTGTTTAATCGATCTAAAATTTAACATTTGATTAGGAGTTTAACCTATTACTAACAAAAAAAAGAAAACTATTAAATAATTAGTAAATGAATTTCATTGAATCAATCAACAAAAGTGATCTTCAAACTAATTTACAATATCTATATCAAATACGCATTCAAATCCAATCAAAGAAGGCACAACTGACTCTTCAACGTACAAACTTACGAATCAAATATGAACAAGAAATGTATGAGTTATTTGAAAAAAGAAAAGTTCTTCTCAATTAGTTTTTTTTTTAATTTTTAATTTTTTTCTTATATTTAACTTTTTGAAACTTTTAATCTACGAAGAAATATTCTGTCTATTGACACAAAAAAGAAGGTTTATTAACTTTATAGAACATAATCACAACTCTTCTATCACCACAAGTTCAAAATAAATCCTTTTATTGATCACAAAGGAATAATAAAAGGAGAATAATTAGAACATTAGAACCAAAATAGATTTAAATAATAGTCTAAAATATATATTGATTTAAATAGTAGAATTATTATTTTTAAACACAAATAAATAAATATTTTATCTTTCATTTCATTTATTTTTATAATTCATATAGTCAACGACAAAATTGTTATTTCTTTTTTTTTGAAAGAATTAATCTGTCAATTTGTAATTTCATTATAATGAAATTACAATACTTATTAATTTTTTAATGAAAAGCATAGGAAAGTCAATGAATAATTTCAGTTTCATTAGATTTATTATCCGTATTGAATATCAAATATTATCCCATGAATAGTAGTGTTATTCAAATGTTTGTAAAATTAAAAAAGTTATTATAATACAAGAATGTTTTGGTGTTATATGCTTATTTATTTAATAGTTTTTATAAATTGCTTATTTTAATATAATGGTAGTATTAACCTTTTTATTATAACTCTCAAATCGTCTCAATAAACGTATAATAAATGTCTTTTTAGTTATTATTAAATATTAAATTTTAATAATGGCATTATATAACTTTTATAAAGTGGTTTAACACAGACTCTAATTCCATTAAATAATGTATTAAAACTAATTTTTAACATAAAAACATTGGTTTACTAATGTGAAGAATTGTTAATTTTTAACGTTTCTTCTTCAAAAAGAATATATATTTTCCATTTGATATTGGAGAAAACATTAGTAATTGATTTTCCATTTCTTGCATTGTTAACATAATAAAAGAATGTAGTGAGTTTACAAAACACCTTTTTCTTTTTTTTAATCTTTTTTTAACGTTCGTTGAGGTTTTAAATGTGGAATATTCATTGTGATATAATACTATATTATTCTTTGTAACATGAGTTTGAACCAAATACTAAATGAATTGATTTAATATATATCCAATATTATAATCTATGATTTTTTCTTTTCTAAGTTATATATAATATAATAATTCTTTAATCGAAAAATATAAATAAGAAAAATGTAGTTCATTTTGGCTTACATTTTCATTATGATTGTTAGTTATATTTTTATAATAATTTGTTACTAAAACCTATTATCAGTCATTTTTTTTATTTAATGATTAATTCCCAAATTCATTAGGTTATGAATAAATATCTTTTTCATCAAATTAAGTATTTTTGAATTAAGATAGTTCATGTTTATTTGTATGACTACTCCTCATTCAAATGAATAAAATTATTATGTAATTTTTAGCGTTATTTTCATTTTAGTAATGACTGATTTTATTAGTTTAGATATTCATATTCAAATTGTTTGTTTAAACAATGTATTGAATAAATTGGAATATAATCAGTAATTTAATTGAATAGGAAGTTAATTTTTTAAATATGTAAAACGGTGCTAACGAAACACAAATTCATAAAGTAAAGCATATGTAGATTCTTTTCTTGATATATATAACACTATATCACTGAATCACTGAACTAAAAATGAAAAATATTATAGAAATAAAAATAATAAAATTATTATAACTTATAGTTTGGATTTTTCTAATAAAAAGAACAGAATGGAAATATAACAAACTATTAAGTTATCTTACATATCACTTCCATATTTTATCTGTTTCTTTCTAACGAAAATGATAACGTAGCCAACACCAACAATACTTACGTTACATTTACTGTATTTAAGAACATTTAAGAATTGATAGAAGTTAATCTTCATGAAGAAGATAAATAGTAATTACAATACCTAATAAACTAAATGATTGAACTTACTTTTGGTGGTGTTAATAAAACAAATGAAAAAGAATAAAGAAAACGAGTGTTTTATATTTGTAATGATTTTAAAGTCATCGAAGAAAAATGAAAAATTTGAAACTTAAACAAAAATGAAGTTCTTTCGCTAAAATCTCATAAATTGAAAATTATTTAAATAAAATCAATATGAACAAACACTCTTATATAGATAACAGAAACTACCAGTCTAAAGTTAGAGCATTTTGTATTGCACTACTAAACCGTCATTGTGATATTAATTTAAAGAAAAGAAGTTGTCGTAAATTACTTACTATTCCCTTTCTTCAAATACAAAGATTGTATTTTAGCGATGATAATGTTATTGACTTACAAGCACTAATTAAAAGAAGAGTATATAGCTTAGAAGAAAAAGATATTAAAAATAATATTAATACACAAAGAGCATTCCACAGAAAGAAAAAGAACGGTTACAGAGAATCTATCAATATTATTAATGACTTACTTTCTGAATTTGGGTATTGTATTCATTCATCACAAACACCAGGAAGATACAATACAGTTAAAATGGATATTGTTAAGTCAATAACATTTAATGGAACAATTTACGATAAAATTGCGATAGAAAGAATTGGAGAAGAAATGTGTAAAGAAATAGAAAAGAAATTCGGAAACGAAAGAACTTTTGTTCTAAAACAAAACGACAACACACTATCTATGTTATTAAAGAATGGATAACCATCTCTAATTTTTTTATAGAGATATTCAAACCATCTGCTATAAAAAAACTAAAAACTAAAAAAAATTACAAAATCTTTCAACAAAAATTATTTTTTGTAAAACATTTTTAATTTTTTTGTTTTATAAAAATTCAAAAAATCAAAATTATCTAAAGAAAAATATTACTACAAATAATAGACTAAAATTATTTTAAAATTTTTCTTTGAAGAAATGATCTAATTAACGATATAATAATAAATGACGGTTAATCATATTATTTTATGTTCAGATAAAAGAGGTATAATTATTACATATCCTTTATTTCCTGAAGGTGGGTATAATTATAATTCTATTCCTCATATCTGTTTTGGTGATTGTCCAGGAAAATATAATTATTTTACTGTACCTTGTTTTTCAATTAACCCACCACTCTATGGAATTGCATGGTTTAATAAATATAACTACTCTCAATACCTTCCAGGACCAGAAAATCCAAGGGAAGATGAACAAATAGCATTATGCATGATCACTTCATCTCCTTATCTTCATTTATTTCTTCAACGATTCAAACCATTAGCTGATTTATATTTCATTCAAAATTCATTTATTAATAACTCATTAATTCAAACAATTTTTAAAACATTAAATTGTTCAATGAATGATCCTATTTATACATTACCAGATCCTTGTTCATTGATTAATACTTGTGGTAAAGATATCTTATTTTTGATTAAAATGTTGTTATTAAAATGTAAAATTTGTGTAAATAACAAAGTAAGTTCAGATATCAACTCTGAATGGGTTCTTGCCTTATTATCATTCATTCCAGGTGCTTTATTTCCTGCAACAGATAAACTTAAATCAATTGGGTTTGTTACACAAACAAAACAATCAATACTACATTGTCCTCTTTCAGAACTTGAGTTAATAGAAAGTGTTGAAGTTTTTGGTGGGACACATCCAATTTTCAGAGAAATGGCTGAAATCGATTGTGTTGTTACAGAAAAAGGAGTGACTGTAAATGGTAAATATAAAAAACTGCTTGGACTAACCAAAGCAGATAAAACCTTTACCCAACAACTACTTAATGCATCTCATTCTATGAATTGTTTGTAAAAAAAGTGTTTTTCTTTTTTAATAAAGTAGTAATACTAATTAGTTTAGATGATTTATCCATTGATTTAATCTTACAATATATTATTGGGTTGATATCTGTTGCTGTTAAATCAAGAGGGAGATGGATTGACTCACCAGACGTTATGAATTATGGTTCTTCATTTGTAGAAGAATTTAAGAAAACGGAATTCTTTAAATCATTGCCATCAAAAATTGAAATAAATGCTAATCATCCAGCAAAAATATTAAATACATTTATTGACTTTAATCCATATAAAAAATCAACAACAGTTAAGGTAAATACTATTAGTGGAACTGCATTTCCATTGTATAAAAAATATTTACATTCAAATCAATCGTAAGTCATTTAAGCATCATTCATTTCATCTTCTCTTTTTTCTTTTTTTTTTCTTTTTAAAATCTTAAAATGTTACTTTATGTTTTTATACAAACCAAAGGTAATTTCTACTACTTCTTCAAATGAAAAAGAAGAAATCATCAATTCAGTTTCTGAAGAAATTTATCAAAGACTTTATGGAAGACATCTTTCTTCTTGCTCTTTTAGAAATAAAAGTATTGAAAATAGTTTATATACACTTCCTCAAAATGAAGAGCTTGAGTTAAAATATTTATTAAAAAAAACAGACTATTTTGAACGTAAGTTCAAAATCAAAATTCAAAATGAGACGTTATTTTATTTATATAATGATTCATGGTATAAAACATTCTTTCAAATAAAACGTGATGAAATTATCAAACAATGGGAAGATGTTAAAGAAGGAGAAGTAATCATTACTTCTCAAAGATTTGTCTTTGTTTCAAATTCTTGTGAAACAAAACAAAATGTTTATGATATTCCTCTTGGAGTTTTATTTTCACTATCAAGTTCAAGTGGATATATTACAATTGAATTAAATCCATTCTATTCTGCATTGTATAATGAAACCATTTGTTTCCAAGCAAGTAAGTCAGTTTGTGATATTATTGCAACAGAAATTAATGATATTCGGTTTGGTATTCGGTTTGGACAAGAATCAGCAACAGCTTTCATCCAAAATACAGAAAGTTTTGTTTATTTATTTAATTTTTATAAAACAAATATTAATCATATAGGATATGATCAAGAATTATATTATAATCCAAACTCTAAATATTTCAAAGTATATCAAAATGATAATTATGATTTATGTGATACTTATCCAAAAAATTTAATTGTCCCAGTTAAAATTACAGATGATATTATTAAGAAATGTGCTGAATTTAGATCCAAAAAAAGAGTTTGTTTTTAGATGATTTTGAATTATTAATTGATTCAATAATAAATAATTCCTATAGATACCAATTTGTACTTATTTTAATCAAGTTACTCATGGAGCTATATATCGATGTTCTCAACCACTAGTAGCTAATTCTTCATATTTTATTGGAGTAATAAAAGACAGTGTTTCAAAAGAAGATCAAGAATTTTTATCAGAAATTAGAACTATTGGTAAAAATGATGATGCTATTTTATATATTTTTGATTGTAGACCAGTAACAAATGCATATGCAAATAGAGTAAACGGAGGAGGGTATGAAAATACAAATGCTTATAAAAAGACTCAACTTAAGTTTTTAAATATTCCAAATATTCATACTGTTGTTGATTGTTTTATTAAAATGAGAAATGCTCTCTTTATTCGTGATACACTCACACCTCTTTCATATTATCGAGATACATCAGAATGGTTAGACCTTTTGTTTGGATTAGTAAGTGCTATAATTGATGTTGTTTCTCTTGTCCAAAAAGGAGAAACAATCTTAGTTCATTGTAGTGATGGATGGGATCGAACAGCCCAAATATCATCTTTATGTAGATTAATACTCAGTAAGGGATATAGAACAACAAAAGGGTTTTGTGATTTGATATATCAAGAATGGATATCTTCTGGTCACCAATTCCAAAAAAGGCTTCATAACAAAACAAATGAAAATTCTCCTATTTTTCTTCAATTCATTGAAGTTACTGCTCTTTTTTTAAGACACTCACCACAGGCATTTCAATTTAAAGAAGACTTATTAGTAAAAATAGCAGAAGAAGCAACATGTCCAACAACAATAACATTTGTTAGAAATTGTGAAAAGGAAAGAAGTGCTTTAAGTTGTGACAATTATTTAGAGTTCTTTACTCAAGAATTAAAACATTATCCAACATCTTTTGATTCTAATAAATTAGAGCCAATTGATTTAAATTTTAATGTACACGAGTATGTTGTATGGAATAAATATTATTTACGTGAAACAAAAGTTATTATTCATTAATTGAATTTATTTAACAAACTTAAAAACTAAAAAAAAAAAAGCGTACTAATAATTAAAGTTGATTGTAATATCCTTTAGCCCGATGACAGAAGACTGATATAAATAATAAAATTGTAAGAATTACTGCAGTGATTGTAATAAAAAGATAAACTCCTGATGAAAGGAAAAAGAATATTCCAAGTGGTTTTATAATTCTATCATAACAACTTGTATTACATTCATCTGTTGTATAATTTTCATTTAAATAACAACCACATACTTTAGTAACTTTGTTATATCCACAACAAGAATACTATCATATTATTTCTCTTAATTTTATTAAAATGAATAAATAAAACTAAGCAAACATATTGTTCAAATGCATATGACATAATAATGTTTTGAACTTTATTCCATAACTCTTCAAATGAACTTTTATACATATTTTTATATCCAACACCTCCAAAACAAATGATTCCACCAACACACAATACACCAACTATAACAACTAAAACTGCAATTATCATTTTTACAACACGGTTATTAAAACATGAAATACATGTTACAATTATAAAAACAATAAGAATAACACCAGAAAATGCTATTGAAACATATGAAGTAATTATATCAATTTGAGCATCTTGTATATCAAAGTCATTCATTTTAGATGTTGATATAACTTGCAATAAACCAAATATAATAGCAAGAATAGAGAGAATCTAATTTATGAGAGTGTTCAGAATATTTAATAAAATAACAAACAATTCCAACACCCGAAACACAAAATGTTAAACAAGAACTACACCCCATTTAAATAAGAAGAACTTGATTAATTTAGTGTTTTAAGTTTTATTATTATTTTTCAAAACAATTAAATAAATTAATAATAATAAAAATAGTAAAATGTTAATTTACAAGAAAAACTGAAAACTAATAAGATTTGATTCTTTAAGTAAGACATGGAAGGATGTAAAAAAGATCAAAGGAAATTACCATCAAAATTACTCATAACTACATTAAATTCTATTCAAAGTGTTCTCCCAAATTCAACATCAATTTATGTTGTTTCTGTTGATTCAAAATCTGTCAGTTATATTGGATCTTTTTTACAACCTAAAAAAAAGAGAGAAAAGAAGAGAAATTCATCATCACGTGAAAGTGTTTCTTTTGAAGAAGTATTAGATTCTTTATCTCAATTAATTGTTGCAACTGTTAATGTTGGAAAAACATATGAAGAAACTGATACATTAAAAACAATGCATCTTCAAGGAAGAGATTCAATGATTTCAATTATTTTTAATAAAAAACAAAGTATTGTTTGTTATTATTCATTTAATAAATGATATACTATTATTTATATTATAGTGTGTTGTAATTGATTCAAACATTAATGAGTTGTGTTATGTATTTGATGATCAAATTCAAATTCAATGTCAACCAATATTTGATGCATTAGAATAATATAATTAATTTCATTAATATAAAAACAAAATAAACATCAATTTAAAAAAAAGAATTTAAGTAGTTTAATTTTAATCTTTTAAAGAATTACCCCTTAATGAAAATACCAAAAAGAACGAGGAATATGAGAAATAATAAAATGTTTTGAGTAGCCATCATTTTTTCTTTAAAAGTAAGTCCAACAACACAATCACTAACTTTACTAACAATACCCCTATTAGTATCTTTAATTCTTTGTTCATATTCAAATTTATCAACATATGATTGAATAAGATGTCTACATTCTTTTTCATATTTTAACATTAAATCTTTTTCTTTTTCATCACCTTTCTTTTTTAAAAGAATATTAGCTTGAATAGTTAAAATAGATTCATTATTTTTAGATAAATTTAAAAGAAGTCTAGTTTCAGTTGAATAATAATCTTGAGAATCAAGATAATTTCTAATAGATCCAATAATTAATGCTGATTTTTTTAATTGATAAAATTGTTGAATTTGAGCTCTTGTTGTTACTTTTCCATTAGGAGTATCAACTGGTTCAATTGTATTAATATTTCTAGTAAACCCATTTTGAATACTTTTCCAATCAGTCATTTCTATATTTGTTTGCCCTAATTCTTCTCTTAATTTAATTTGTTTTGAACGTGTTTTATTTTCTACAAATGTATTGAAAAATTGAAGAGGAGTTATAGGAATAGTTGTTTCAATAATAGTTTTCATCTTTGGTTGTTTGAAGAATTTAGGTTCTGGTACTTCATCATCAATAAATTCAATTTCACCACTTGAAGCAGGTTTACCTGAAATTTTTTCTATATACTTCTTAATCATTACATCAATATCTTTCTTTGCATTATTAACACCTTGACTTTCAATAGTTCCTTTTAACATAACTTTTTTTAAGAAAACTACTGCAAAGTCTTCTACAAAATGACATTGTTTTTCTCCTTTTGGTGAAATAGTAGTTTTAAATTCAAGTTTAAATGAATCTCCATAAGGAACATCAGGTGTTTGATTAGTAGAACATATAATTAAATTATCTCCTTCAAAATAATATATTTCATTAACAATGGCATGTGCAGAAGATGGTCCAATAGGTATTCCTTTTAATGGAACAATAAAGTCTTGACTTCTAACAAATCCAAATTGTTCACTTACTTCCCAATCAGAAACATTGATATTTGTTAACTCTTTTTCTGCAAGTATTTCTTTAAACTTTTCTTTAGCTTCATTTCTAACAAATTTTTCATAAAATTCTTTAACAGAACAATCTAAATCAGTTTCTCCTCCTGGTTGGAATTCAGTAGCAGTTAAAAATCCTTCATACGAAACTTTTTTTGGTACAGATGGTGGTAAACTTTGTGATATAAGAGTATTAACATTTGAATTAATAAATGGAGTAGGAGATGAAGAAACACTACTTTGTGCAATTTCTGAAGGTGTTCCATTAATAATTGAATCATTAGAAATATCTGATGAATCTTCTGATTTTTCTACTTCAGATTCTGAAGTCATTAACACTCTATTTGTTAAAGTACAATAATTATTCCAGTGTTGAGTAACAATTTGAATAAATTTTTCTGAATTTTCTATTCCACTAATTTTAATGTTTGAATTATTTGATTTAACAAATAAAATTCTAAGTGATTTACCTTTTGCTTTAATACCTGAAATATCTTCAAACTTCCAAACATCAGCATTAAATTTTAGAAGTTGAGGCCAAAAACAAATATATCTATTAAATACATATAATTTCCCTAATTTTGATATTGATTGTTTACAACTACATTTAAATGCACAAATTAAACTTTCATTATAAGGAAGTCCAAATCTATGAATATATTCTGTCATTTTAACTTTTTCAATTAAAATAGATGGAGTGAATAGAGGATCAAGTGATTGCATATTTGTCTTATTATTTTTTAAGTTTTCATTTTGATTTCTTTTATTTTTATTTTTTTTTTTTTTTTTT
Source organism: Entamoeba histolytica HM-1:IMSS (assembly GCF_000208925.1). Classification (NCBI taxonomy): domain Eukaryota; phylum Evosea; order Mastigamoebida; family Endamoebidae; genus Entamoeba; species Entamoeba histolytica. The sequence continues at coordinate 6,756 of NW_001914913.1, read as the reverse complement.
ACTACTTTATCTTTTTCTTATTTCCACTAATTTTTACATTAAATTATCTATTAAAAAAAAACAATTGAATTTAGGTTAATTTCAATTGGTTTTGAATTGAACCAAAAGTTTTTATTTCATTTTATTGTTTAAACTCTTTTACATTTTTCTCTATTATATTAAAGAAAATAATTATTAAATTAAAATCTTTTCTTTATTAATTATAATCATTTTAACAATTTCTGAAATTAAAGGTAATAACAAATGTTTAAAACAAATTCATTTGGTTGTTATAATTTAAATCCTTTTGCAACTTTTTCATAATAACAGTTGAAGTGAATTTATTTACATACAAATCTAATTTTTCATTCCATTCAAAATTGATTTGAATCAAAAAAATTTCATTAATAATATTTACATCTCAATACATAACACCGTATCTCCTTGTTTAAACCGAGAAAAACAAGTTATATTTCTAACAAACAACAAATAATTCATTAATAATTTTATGGGTAATGGTTATTCTATTTATTGATAAACTTTTTCTTAAAAATATCAACTTTTCAATAAGAACCATCAAAATACTATTTGATAAATGTTCTATTCCAATTATTTTTATTTGTGGGTACTTTAAAGAAATAAGAATAATAGTGAGCTAAGTTATTACTATTAAAGTTGCTCAAACAAGTTATAACACCTCAATGCGACAGGAAAGTTGTTTTATCGTATTTTTTTTTTATTTCTTCTATGAAAAAATCTCAACAAAAAGGAACAAATTGAGTGATTGAACTTTTAGTATTAGAATTTCAATTTTAGACTGAACAAAAATAAAACCCTGCCACGTAATACTCTAATTGAAACTCGCTCAATTCTTCTAATTTGATGAAATTTACCTTTTTTGAAATAAAAAAAAGGTATATTTAGCGAATCTTTTTTCAAAAAATGCTTTACAAACTTATTCTTAACCTAACCCGTTTTTTGGATCAGATATTTAAACCTGCCTTAAAACTAAATTATTCATTCAAATCAAATAAGTAACATGTCAACACAACAAACTATGACTGTAGATGAACATATTAATCAACTTGTTGCTAAAGCACAAGTTGCACTTAAAGAATATCTTAAACCAGAATATACACAAGAAAAAATAGATTATATTGTAAAGAAAGCATCAGTTGCAGCACTTGATCAACATTGTGCACTTGCAGTAGCTGCAGTTGAAGAAACAGGAAGAGGTATTTTTGAAGATAAAGCTACTAAAAATATATTTGCATGTGAACATGTTACACATGAAATGAGACATGCTAAAACAGTTGGTATTATTAATGTAGATCCACTTTATGGAATTACAGAAATTGCAGAACCAGTTGGAGTTGTTTGTGGAGTTACACCAGTTACTAATCCAACATCAACAGCTATTTTCAAGTCACTTATTTCAATTAAAACTAGAAATCCAATTGTATTTTCATTCCATCCATCAGCACTTAAATGTTCTATTATGGCAGCTAAAATTGTTAGAGATGCAGCTATTGCAGCAGGAGCACCAGAAAATTGTATTCAATGGATTGAATTTGGAGGAATTGAAGCATCAAATAAATTAATGAATCATCCAGGAGTTGCTACTATTCTTGCTACAGGAGGAAATGCTATGGTTAAAGCAGCATATTCATCAGGAAAACCAGCACTTGGAGTAGGAGCAGGAAATGTACCAACATATATTGAAAAAACATGTAATATTAAACAAGCAGCAAATGATGTAGTTATGTCAAAATCATTTGATAATGGTATGATTTGTGCATCAGAACAAGCAGCAATTATTGATAAAGAAATTTATGATCAAGTAGTTGAAGAAATGAAAACACTTGGAGCATATTTCATTAATGAAGAAGAAAAAGCTAAATTAGAAAAGTTTATGTTTGAGTTAATGCATATTCAGCAGATGTTAATAATGCAAGACTTAATCCAAAATGTCCAGGTATGTCACCACAATGGTTTGCTGAACAAGTTGGAATTAAAGTTCCAGAAGATTGTAATATTATTTGTGCAGTTTGTAAAGAAGTTGGACCAAATGAACCATTAACAAGAGAAAAATTATCACCAGTTCTTGCTATTCTTAAAGCAGAAAATACACAAGATGGTATTGATAAAGCTGAAGCTATGGTTGAATTTAATGGTAGAGGACATTCAGCAGCTATTCATTCGAATGATAAAGCAGTAGTTGAAAAGTATGCACTTACAATGAAAGCATGCAGAATTTTACATAATACACCATCATCACAAGGAGGAATTGGATCAATTTATAACTATATTTGGCCATCATTTACACTTGGATGTGGATCATATGGAGGAAATTCGGTATCAGCTAATGTTACATATCATAATTTATTAAATATTAAAAGACTTGCAGATAGAAGAAACAACCTTCAATGGTTCAGAGTTCCACCAAAGATTTTCTTTGAACCACATTCTATTAGATATCTTGCTGAACTTAAGGAACTTAGTAAAATATTCATTGTTTCAGATAGAATGATGTATAAATTAGGATATGTAGATAGAGTTATGGATGTATTGAAAAGAAGAAGTAATGAAGTAGAAATTGAAATTTTCATTGATGTAGAACCAGATCCATCTATTCAAACCGTTCAAAAAGGACTTGCTGTTATGAATACATTTGGACCAGATAATATTATTGCTATTGGAGGAGGATCAGCTATGGATGCAGCTAAGATTATGTGGTTACTTTATGAACATCCAGAAGCCGATTTCTTTGCAATGAAACAAAAATTCATTGATCTTAGAAAGAGAGCATTTAAATTCCCAACAATGGGTAAGAAAGCTAGATTAATTTGTATTCCAACAACATCAGGAACTGGATCAGAAGTTACACCATTTGCAGTTATTTCAGATCATGAAACAGGTAAGAAATATCCACTTGCTGATTATTCACTTACACCATCAGTTGCTATTGTTGATCCAATGTTTACTATGTCACTTCCAAAGAGAGCTATTGCTGATACTGGACTTGATGTATTGGTTCATGCAACAGAAGCATATGTTTCAGTTATGGCTAATGAATATACTGATGGACTTGCTAGAGAAGCAGTTAAATTAGTCTTTGAAAATCTTCTTAAATCATATAATGGAGATTTAGAAGCAAGAGAAAAGATGCACAATGCTGCAACAATTGCAGGTATGGCATTTGCATCAGCATTCCTTGGTATGGACCATTCCATGGCACATAAAGTTGGAGCAGCATTCCATCTTCCACATGGTAGATGTGTAGCAGTATTATTACCACATGTCATTAGATATAATGGACAAAAACCAAGAAAGCTTGCAATGTGGCCAAAATATAATTTCTATAAGGCAGACCAAAGATATATGGAACTTGCACAAATGGT
>NW_001914913.1:0-3276 GCF_000208925.1 Entamoeba histolytica HM-1:IMSS | reverse complement strand
GCTAAAGCATGTGAAGAATAATGAAAGCCACAGAGACTATTACTGGATTCAAGCAAGCAAATATTGATGAAGCAGCATGGATGAGTAAAGTACCAGAAATGGCACTTCTTGCATTTGAAGATCAATGTTCACCAGCTAATCCAAGAGTCCCAATGGTTAAGGATATGGAAAAGATTCTCAAAGCTGCATATTATCCAATTGCTTGAATAGATAATTAATTACTTTTTTATAAAATAAGGAAAAGGTTTAAGATAATTAATAAAAGTTTTTAAACAATAAAATAGATGAGAAAAAGATATACATTGATGTTTTTAATAAGAAATGAAAGAAAGTCAGTCTTACCACGTCATAAAGTTATAGAATTTCAAATTGTAATGAAGGTTCAATCTATTTTCTGATAGTAAAAAAGTTATTGTTGCATCTATTAGAATAGACTCTCATCAACAAAATAAACTATAAAGACCTTCTTTGGTATTTCTTTGTCCATCTTCATTGAGTTATAGAAATACCAAGGATGTAATTATTTAAAGGTTGGTCAATGAACTGACAAACACATTAACATAAATAATGGAACAAATAAGTATTAGCTCTCCAAGAAAAAGAATTTATCATAACATTCTTGAAACTATTGGAGGTACGCCATTAGTAGAACTTCATGGAGTAACAGAACATCCAAGAATTAAGAAAGGAACACGAATTTTAGTTAAATTAGAGTATTTCAATCCAATGTCATCAGTTAAAGATCGTGTTGGATTTAATATTGTTTATCAAGCTATTAAAGATGGAAGACTAAAACCAGGAATGGAGATTATTGAAGCTACATCAGGAAATACAGGAATTGCACTTTGTCAAGCTGGAGCTGTTTTTGGGTATCGAGTTAACATTGCAATGCCATCAACAATGTCAGTTGAAAGACAAATGATTATGAAAGCATTTGGAGCCGAATTAATTCTAACTGAAGGAAAGAAAGGAATGCCAGGTGCTATTGAAGAAGTTAACAAAATGATAAAAGAAAATCCAGGAAAATATTTTGTTGCAAATCAATTTGGTAATCCAGACAATACCGCAGCACATCACTACACTGCTAATGAGATTTGGGAAGATACAGATGGAGAAGTTGACATTGTTGTTTCTGCTGTTGGAACATCAGGGACTGTTATTGGGGTTGCTGAGAAATTAAAAGAAAAGAAAAAAGGAATTAAAATAATAGCAGTTGAGCCAGAAGAATCAGCAGTGTTGGAAGGTAAAGCAAAGGGACCACATGGAATTCAAGGAATTGGAGCAGGTTTTATTCCAGATATTTATAAGAAAGAATTTGTTGATGAAATAATACCAATTAAAACACAAGATGCATGGAAAATGGCAAGAGCAGTAGTTAAATATGATGGAATTATGTGTGGAATGTCAAGTGGTGCAGCAATTTTAGCAGGATTAAAAGAAGCAGAAAAACCAGAAAATGAAGGAAAAACAATAGTTATTATTGTACCATCATGTGGAGAACGATATTTGTCAACAGACTTATATAAGATTAAAGATGAAGGTACAAAAATACAAATTCTTGATTCATTATTGAATGAATAATTTGAATTGAACTCTTCTTTTTTAAACTTAAAATGTTTTTTTTAAATAAAAAGTCACTTTATATTTTTTTCTCTTCTTCTTTCATTGAATATGTAAATATCTTGTTATGCTTTGTAACATCTTCTTGCATTCATTATCACTACACACTTCTTTCATCGTTCCTATCAATTTTGGTATATTCCCATTATTCATTTCTCCTATAAACTCAGGTGATTTTATTGCACTTTGATTATGTATAATATCATATATTGTATTGGTTATATAATTAATTAATTGTGGCATTTTACTGAAGAATTTATCACTTACTGATATGTATATTAATTGAATTGTAATTTTAACAAATGGAATTACATCATCAATAACATAATTCTGATATATTGTAGAATATACATAAAATGCTGCTGTACGAAGTTCACTTACGGCTCTAATTATTTCATCTTCTTCTTCACTTTGTACTGTATTTACTCCACTCAATATTTCAACAACAGTTGGAACTGCTATCTGACTTTCTTTAGGACATGTTGCTATGATGTCTCCAATAACTTGGATAATCCCTGTTTTATCCCCAAACGTTAAATATGGCTTTTTAAATATTCGGAGAATCAACTCTAAATAATTCCTTGCATATTGTTCAAACTCTTTTTGTATTGTTATACTAATATCACCTACAAGTTCACATAACAATTTGTATATATTTGGTGGTAATTCCGTATTTAACCATTCTACAGTTTTTGGAATTAATGGAAGACAATACGGTGCAAAGCTTGCTTCAAGTGAATAACACAATGATCCTATTAACATCAACGATGGTTCTGGTGTCATTGGAAATGCCTTAATTGCAATGCCAAATAATGAATCACAGATTGGTTTATTTGAAAGTAATGTTGAAATCACTTCATTTCCTGATGTTCCATTCTTTGTTGCACTTACACAACTATCTAAGAATAAGATAGAATAACCTAAAAGATCTGATGAATTAAATAATTGTGTAGACATACAATCACTTAAAATAAATCGAATAATTGTAATTGGTATTTTATTAGAATATTAAAAAAAAGTAGTTGTTAATTAAGACTTAATAAAATATTTATATATTCTTCTTTGTTCACTAGAGACTAATTACATCTCTATGCTGTAAGTGTTATTTCATCAATTCATCCCATTTTCTACTTTTTAATTGGTAAGACATATGAGTTTCTATTCTTCATTTACATTGAATTAATGTCTTTTTCATATTTCATCAATTTAAATGTTTTTCAGTTAAGTTGTCATCTCATCTTTATTCAAATTTTCTTGTGTATTTAAAAACATCATTCGTTACTTTCGTATTTTATGATGAATAAATATTAGCATTACATTGTTATGAAAATTTGATTTACCGACACCAACGGCAACAAGAATATCACATTTCTTTGATAATACACAAATTATCAAAATTATCAAATATACATTCTAACATATAAATAATAATACTACAAACATGATAAACACTCATTCAACTATTCTAATAAATGACATTCTAACACGAATAAGAATTACTAATACACAAACTATGTTGATTACTATAAATTGGAATGAAATACATTTTCAGAAATATCAAATAACAGGAGAATCAAAGTAATTAATTAAAATAAATTTTTATTTTTGTTTATGTTTGTAGTGTTTCTGATATTCAAAGAATATGTTTATACTGAC
>NW_001914914.1:27548-75049 GCF_000208925.1 Entamoeba histolytica HM-1:IMSS | reverse complement strand
TAAATATGTTATGTTACAAATGCAGACTTATGATTCATTAAAACAAATGATGAAAGTCTTCTTAACATCACATGGTAGTATTGATAAACAAGAAAAATTTAAATTTTCAACTTCTCTCTTCACTCTTAATAATTTAGATACTATTGTTAATGACTTACATACTAATCCAACAATTAACCATTCCATTGTAGATGTTATGATTGATAAACTTCTTCTTAAATAAATCTTTTAAAGAAATTATGAAAAAGAAGGGTATCAGATTATTTCATCATCTCTTTTCTTATTTTATGATTATGATGATCCTCTCTCAACTATTGACTTTAAAATGATTGATTTTGCTCATTGGAAAGATAAAAATCACAAATATGAAATTAGTGATGGTTATATTAATGGAATACAAACTATTATAACTATCCTTAAAGACCTTAAATTAAATTAATAATTACTTATATCTCAATTAATTCTATTTACTATTTTACTATATTTTTCCTTTCTTTTAATACCATTGAACCACAAAGCATGATCGTATACAAAAAGTATTTGGATAAACATTATTAGTAAATATCATTGGTCCTATTTTAGTATGATCATGATAAAATCTACTAAAGGAAGCACTGATATATCCTTTCCCATCTCCATCTACTCTATATCCATCAGAAATCCAAAACATTTTTTTTGTATTATTTTTACCTGAAATTCGTAATAATGAATGTGTCATTGTTTTGGGTTTAAATTGAATTGGATTTATTCCATATTGATTCTTAAGACTAAAAATAAACTGTTGATTATCTTCCCAAACCCATTCTCCTGGTTTTGTTGGTACTACTCCATGGAATGAACCAAAAACATCTCCATATTCACTAATAACTATAAACATAATATTTCTTTCTTCCAAAAACTTTATTCCACAATCCATGTGGTATCATTTCATGTTGCTCTGAATTAAATATCACAATTTTATTTTCTAATGTAATCCATTGATTTAATACTTCAAATGGACTTTTTTCTTTAACTTCTTTATATAATGGAACTTTATCTGAATGATTACAACTTAATGTATCCATCAATTGTTTGAACTTAAACCATTTTTCTTCTCTTTAAATACTCCTTTCAAACCCTTTAATGCTTTCTCAATTATCTCAACTCATTTTATTCTTCTACACAACCCTGATGGAATTTATAAAACTACACTTTCCCTTTCTTTTCAAAAAAAACTATATTCTTATAATCTTTTTACTATCATTTTATTCTTTGAATTTTCTTTCTTTTTTCTTTCGTTTTTTTTTGACTTCAACTCATTTTTAAAGACCTTTTGACTCTTTATTTGAAAAACTATTTTCTTATGGCATGTCTCCTTATTTCTTTCTATTCTTAAAAAAACCAATAACTCAATTAAAGTTCGAATTTAATTTTTGAACATTGTTCTTGTACAGCAAATGGCGATGTTCTTTCAACTACTTTATAATACTCTCCTTCACGACATCCTAAAACATAATTTGTTTCATGAATATTAAGATGAAGGGTGTATAATTCACCATTCAATTCCAATGAATTAGTTTGAATATTTTCCGTGAAAGACTTTCCAAGAACTATAAGATGTTTTGTATTAATATGTCCTATTGATTTTGTGTTATTCAAAGTTAATGTATTTATTTCAACATTGTTGAAAGTAGCATTAGTATTTTTAACAAGTACTTCATTCCACTTTCCTTCAATTACTGAATTAGGTAAATAAGCAATTAAATCTAGATATTGTGAATATAATTGGCAATCCCATTTATTATAATGAACTCCTTTTGTGTCATTCCATAAAAATTTACATAAACATCCCTCTTTGGAATCTTCACTTTTGATATATTCTTCATACTCATTTTGTACACAATCAGTAAAACGAGTATATCCATTTCTTTCACAAAGAGCAATTGGTTTATAAGTGTCATCTTGATGAACACCATAAAGGTCGAAATTAAATGGAGTAGTAGTAATATTTCCAATCCCAATAAATGCAGTCTCACATGTTTTTCTTCTTTTTGAATTAGCAGGTTGAATTACAACATTGACATTTCCTTTAAGGAGAATATAGTCTGTAGGTGGCATAAAACTACGGACAATAACAACTCTGTTTCCATCGACTGAATTAATAACATACTTCAAGGGAAATTCATTATCTATCTTTGAGAACCTAATGGTTGTATTTTTTGTTTGTACATTTAACTCAAAATCTTTTTCTAATGAGAAAGAATAAAGAGACAATGTGTGTTGGTCTTGTAGAATATTACTTTGTATTGTTAGATTTTCTGTTGATGCATAATATTGTTTACGTTCAATCATTGTTTTCATTTTATCAATACCAAGAAAAACATCAACGTCATTAGAATTATCCATTTGAATAGTTAATTGTTTTGATGTATTTAATAAATTAAATACTGTTAAAGAAGAAATACTAAAAGTATATTCTTCTGGGTTAAATGTGCATGGTTTATCTTTGAAATGAATGAGTGTATTATTTTTGTAATAATCACAATAAGCAAAGATAGTTGTAATAAATAAAAAGATAAACATGAGGAAAAATTCTTTTTTTTCTTTTTAAGTTCATTTTCATAAAAAAGAATATTTATTTGAATATTAAAAGTAGTTATAACAATTTTTATATTTATTAAATCATAACAATTTTGAATTAAAAAATAATAACATTTTTTGGTATATTATTTTAATATTCTATTCTTTTCTTTCATTGATATTTTGATAGTGTGTGTTTGTTTTATACAACTAAATTTTTTTTATTTCATAGAAGTAATAAATTCTTTTTTAATAGTTAGTATTATTAAATAAGCAATTGATTTATATTAAACAATTGATTTTTCATTCATCATATTTTCTTAAAGAATTAACTGTTTTTTACATATCAAACTCATTCAATAAAACTATTAAAAATCAAAAGTACAAATAAATAAGCAAAATTAAAACAAAGAAATTTTTATATAGGTTTTTTTTAGAAAATACAAGAATAAAAAATATAAGAAAATGATTTATTCTGTCAAATAAATTATGAAATAGAATTAGTTGACAATACTATCTTTAATAAGTTGAATTTTTTTTTCTTTATATTCTCTATTATCATAAATAAATTTTGATGGTTTTTGATTAATTTGTTGAATGAATTGATTTAAAGTAATACATTTTGATTGAGTTAATGGAATAAATTTTTTATTATAATATTTTAATTGTAGTGGTTTAAAACATAAAGAGTTATTGTCATCTACAATAGAACCATTTACAAAAGTTGTTTTTCCAACTTTACATATTCCATGAGATGAATGACAATGTCCAAAACAGTGAACGTCTGGTTGAACTTTTTGAATAAATTGTTGAACCACTTTTGACCCAGCATGAAAAAATTCTCCATTTATTAATTGTCTCATTCTAATACCATAATCCATCATATTAAAAGGAGGTTCATGAGAAAGACAAATTAAAGGATATTTTGGATTAATTTTATTAATTTCTTTTTTATGAATATGGAATTTATATCCAGAACCAATAAATTGAAATTCATTAATATGGAGATAATTCCCATCAAGAACATGAACTTCTTTAATTTTACCTTTAATTTTTTCTAATGTTTTAATTTGTTGTTTTTTTTCATGATTTCCAAGAACAGAAATAAGGATGTCAACTTGTTGATTTTCAATCCATTGAATAAAGTCTTTTATACCATATCCTCTAATAGTAAAATCTCCACATAATAATAAATAATTTGTCTTTGGTAATATAAATTGTCTATGAGTTCCATGAATGTCTGATAAAATAGTAAATAATTTTGGGAACTGATTTTTAGAATAGGATGAGTGTTTGAAGTTTTTACTCATTATTTCTTCTAATAATATTTTTTTGTTCGATGGAATTTAATAATAAATTCAATATGTTTCAACTCTATTTTCAGTAAAAGTTATCAACTAATTTGGTTGTTTTTTTTTTCTTATAGAACTAAACTTATTATTTGATTAAAACAAATGTCTTTGTTGCTTATAGCCCAAGTCTTTTATATTGCTATTGCCTTAGAATGTAATCAAACTCAATATATTAAAAATGGTATTTGTGTAGATTGTGAAAAAGGTTGTAAAAAATGTGAAAATGAAATTGGGTGTGTTTCATGTGAAGATAAATATTATTTTCTATCAAATAAATGTTTAAGATGTGATTCTCATTGTGATTCAACATGTGAAGATGGGTATGGATGTAAAACTTGTATGCCAACATATACTGAAAAAAATGGAAAGTGTATTGCCCCACCTTGCCCATTTTGTGCAGAAAATAGTTGTAATGTAACAACATGTTCTTTATGTATTGAGAATTATTATGTCAGTAAAGGAAAATGTGTTTTATGTGATAAAAATTGTAAAAATTGTGATATTGATGGATGTGTTGAATGTAAACTTGATTATCATGTATTAAATGGTAGATGCCAAGCAAATACTTTGTCAAGTAGAGATATTATCTTTATTTCCATTGGTTCTCTTTTAGGATTCGTTATGTGTTTATGTTTCATGATGATAGGAATTTCTTATATTAAGGGTATATTCAAACAGGCTTTTTTCAATGAAGCATAAAACAATTATTAAATCTCCGAGTGAAAATAATTAAATTCTATATTTTAAAGTAAAAAATTATAAATAGAAGTATTAGTTTTTATGTTTATAATATACTCAAAAATAACTGAAATAATATTTCTTTTTTCACTAACTTTTAACAATTTGATAATTCATAATTTTCCTTTGTAATGAAATTAGATAAAATAAAATACAATAAAAACTTTCTTTTTTTTTTTTTGAAAAAAGAAAAGTTCATTAGAGAATTGTTATAGATATTAAATTAACTTTTATATTAATATAGATTTTATTTCTTTATTTAAGATTTAAGATGATTTATGGTGGTGAATAAGAAATAAAATAATACTAAAATCAAAACTAATTTAATAAAAAAATTATTATACTTTTAAATACGTATTTATTTTTTGTAAAATAGTATAAATTAATAACTTAACTAAAAACTTTGTAAGTAATTTAATTAAAGACATTTCAAAAATATAATAAACTTCAATGTTATAAGAAATTCTAATTAATAAACAATGAGAATTAAACAATACCAACTAACATTAACATTAACGAGAAAATGAAAAACCAATCTTTAAATTAAAAATTAATGAATTATAATAATTTTTTAAATGATTAAACAAAGTAAGTTGTTTTTTTGAATTATTTAAACATTACTAAGTACTAAATAAAGTTATTAATATAAACTAAATAATTATTGATTAAATTAATTTGTTTTATATAAATATAGATTAAACTTAACATAATTTGAAAAAAACAAACACAAAAAGAATTATTACTATAATTATTTATAAATTTGTTTTACTCTTCTCAAGTTAGATTTTTAAGAAATATAAAATAAAGAGAATAATAACAAAAAAAAAAAATTCTATAACAAATCATTAAATAAATTACGGATAAATTAATTATAATAATTTATGGTTTTATAATAATTATTTTTAGTTTAGAGCAGAGAATAGAAAAAAAAAGATAAGGAAGAAATAAGAAAATAGTATATAGGATAAATGAGGAATTAAAAAAAGAAAAAAATTTTTAACTAAGAAATTGTTTAAAAATTATTTAAATCTCAACATTGATTTGAGGAAATTTTTTACAAAAGAAAAAGTATTTTAATCTATAAAATAGTATTTCAAGATAATGAATTTCTTTAAGAAACAGTTTAATGGTAATGAATTTATGGTTAGATGTCAATGTGCTCTCCGAAGAATTAGTGCACAACAAAAGAAGTACCAAACCCACTCTAAAACATTTAAAAAGCAAATAATAGAATTACTTCAAAATAATGAACGGGATAAGGCTTTTGATAAATGTACATTATTAGTTCAAGAAGATTATAAAAATGAAGCTCTAACAGAATTAATTGATGTTATTGATGAATTAATGAAAAATTCAGAAATTATTGGTACACAAAGGATATGTCCTTTAGAATTAAAATCAGCATGTGGTGCTATTTTATATGCATCTCCATATTTTCCTGATCATACTGAAATGATGGAATTGAGAAATATGTTAATTGATAAATTTGGTAAAACATTCCCAGAAGAATGTGTTAATAGCAAAGTTATTAGTCCAAAATTATTATCAAGGCTTTCTTCTAAACCAGTTGACTCTGATGTTGTTAATTATTATCTTGATAGTATTGCTAAAGAAAATAATCTCATAACAGAAGAAAATAAACTTCCAGAAGAAAATCCTAATGAAATGTTGCCAGCTGATGCAAGTAAATGTGAATTATCAAGGTTACTAGATGGAAAACAAAATAATAAATATACATTTGGTGTATTAACTAAGAATGTTATAGGTAAAATAAAAAAAGGTGGAGATAAAGTTGAGGCATATATTTCTGGTCCAAATAATACTAAAATTATTGGAGAAGTAACTGATCTTCATGATGGTACTTATGATATTGTATTTGTACCACCATATGCTGGTAATTATCTTATTGCTGTTTATGTGAATGATAAACAAATTGAACAAATAGGTAAATTACATATATTAGAAGCTAACTCATTAGACTTAAATAAATGTATAATTGAAGGTAATGGAATTAAAGGAGGATATGTAAATGAGAAACAAAATTTCACTATTATTGCTAAAGATTCATCTGGTCAAACAATTAATCATGGAGGAGAACCTTTTGCTGCTTATATTGCTGGTCCAAATGATGTTAAAATTATTGGAGATATTACTGATCTAAAAAATGGACAATATGATGTAAGTTATGTTCCTCCTATTAAAGGTAATTATGCTATTGCAGTTTATCACAATACCACTTTGGTTCAGTCTGTATTTAATTTTAGTATTGAAGAAAGAAGCACTCAACAACAATTTCCAACAATCCAACAACATATTCAACCACAAATAACAAAGTCATTTATTCCAGTTCAAGGAAAACCAGGAGAACATTTTATTATAGATATTGGAAGTTGTTCTATTAAATCAGGATTTGAAAGTGTTGGAACTCCATCAATAGTAACACCAACTGTTGTTGGAAAAAATTTACATCAAACAAGTGGATTTGTTGAACAAAATTTATATGTTGGAGATGAGGCTATTGACAAAAGAGGTATATTATCATTAGAATATCCAATGCAAAAAGAACCTATTGATTATAATAGTTTAAAATCAGTTATGAAACATTCAGTAGAAGTTGCACAAGGACATCCTACTGTTGTTATAACAAATGGATTAACTCCTTTACAAATGAAGATAAATACCTCCGAAATATTATTTAATGAAGGAGTTCAATCAATAAGATTTGTTGATGAAGCACAAGCCATTTCTAGACTATATAATAAACAAAATTGTGTTATCGTAAATATTGGAGGAATGATGTCATGGGTAATTCCAGTAATTAATGGAATTGTTTATAATAATATTTCACAAAAATTACCAATTGCAGGAGTTAAGTGTACTGAAATATTAATGGCTTTACTTTCTAAAGAAGGTATTACTCTTGGAAGTACTTCTAGTGAAAAAGAAATAGCAAGACAAATTAAAGAAGCCACTGGATATATTCAAGTTAGTCATAATTCTTTAATACAACCAATTAATTATTCTCTTCCAGATGGAACTTCATTAACAATTGGAAATTCAAGAGTTCAATGTTTTGAACCATTGTTTAATCCACAATTATGTGCTATGAATTGTAGTGGAATAAGTCAAATGATTGCAACTGTGTTAAGAAATATAAATGGATGTACTAATGAAATTATATTAGTTGGAGGAGGAAGTTTAATAAAAGGATTAAAAGAGCGTATTGAAAATGATATTCAACAACTCTTAAACTTCAAAATAAATGTAATTGCTGAAGATAATAGAAAATTTGCTTCTTGGCTTGGAGCAAATCTTCTTGACAAAGAAAATATTGGAAAAATAATAACTCTAGACACATGGAAACAAGAAGGAGCCTTATGTCTTGACGACTAATAAGGATGCAACGATTAATTTTTTTAATAATTTTATTTTAAATATTTTTATTGGAAAATACGTGTTTGTATCATTAAAATGAAAATAGAAAAATTTCTTCATTGATTAAACCCCTCTTTTTCTTCTTTTAATTCATTTTAAAGGAAATATCCCGATTTTTTCCATAAGAAAGATGAATAATAGATTCTATTTAATTCAAATAATAGAAAACCTAAAAAAACCGAAAAATAAAAGAATTTTTATAATTAAACGGCTTGTCAAAAATACATGAAGTTCAAAAATTCTCTAAAAATAAAAAATGATAAAAAATAGGAAGATTAAAAAAGGAAAAAAAACGGGAAAATAATGGAAAGAAAAAATTATAAAAAAGAAAAGAAGTAAACACGTTCAAATATTTCAATTCATGAAGAAATCAAAGGAAGACCACCGTTCAGGACTTTACCAGTCTACTCTAACTGAATCAAAACAAGAGTCTCCTTGTGGTTCTTTTACATCTTTGGGATTTACATTTTCTCCATACGCTGAACCATATAGACCTTCAAGAAGTGTTAATGCTTCTCCAGTCCTTTCAAGAAGAGATCAACTCTTTCAATCACTTTCAACAACAAGTGCCCCTTCTACACCTGGTCTTTCTCATTCACCACGAAGATCAACATTATCTACTTCTACAACTTGTGAAGGAGGTGGTCCTAACACAAATGGTACTATTAATACTTCATTGTATAAAACAGAACTTTGTCGTTCATTTGTTGAAACAGGAACGTGTAGATATGGAAATAAATGTCAATTTGCTCATGGAGAGAAAGAGTTAAGACCAGTACAACGACATCCTCGTTATAAAACTGAGATTTGTCAAACATTTCATCAGACAGGGACTTGTAAATATGGAAGTAGATGTAGATTTATTCATGTATTACCAGGAGAACTTTCTCCTGCACCTGACTGTGTAGATATTTCTCAATCTCAAAATTTTTCAGATATTTCTTCAACTGATGAAGACTCAAACAGACTTCCTGTATTTGAACAGCTTTCCCACAACTAATTATTTACTTTATTTATTTTTTTTATTTCTTTACAATTTTCTTTTTTTTTTTTAATTCTTTTGTCTTTTCTTTTGAATATAATGTCATTATTTTAATTACTGAAAAATTTAAACTCATCTTGGATTCTCCAGTTTAATTTAACTTTAAGATGGTTGTTAAAAAAGAGTCCCGAGGAGGAAATGGAATACTTGATATTATTGAAGAAATTACTCCATGCACTGAAGATGATAATCGGAATGATGATCATCACCACCCTCGTTTACTCCAACAAGATAGTGAGGGAGATGGAATATTAGAAATAGACGATGGTGTAGATTTTGTATTTTCGAAGAATGAAATAGAAATGGATTTTTCCATTTAATTAGTACATTAATTTATGTGATTTTTTAATGATGTTTATTAATTCATGTGATAGTTTTATTCAAGAATTATTAACATAATATAACGTTTAATTATATTAAAAATAATTAAATAGAAAAATAATGTTTGAATGTTCTTTTAAAAAAATAGTCATTTTTATGAGTCACTATTTAATACAACGTTATTATTAACTTTTGTTAGCGACTACCTAGTTAGTTAAGTTCTTTTATTAGACAATAACGTTTTATTTAATAACATAATTCCTAATGAAACGATCTAATTACCAACTCCTCGAAAAGTTGAACAGTACTAATTACAAAAACTAAGAGAATGAGTTTAATTTTATTATTAGTTATTTTAATTTAACATTAGGAGTTAATGATGTTAATTTTTTTATGTTAGTTTTGATATTATAGTAATTTTTTTTCATGAATTTAGTTTAATGAAGTTTATAGAATAGAAACATGATTTAAAAAAAAAAGCATTGACTTGTTTAAACCATACAGAATTTTTTAAACAGTGAATTAATGTGATTATATACTTAATTTATTGCCATTTTTTTGATAATATCAATGAGGCAATTTATTATTTATTTGATTAAAGAAATTAATGAATTACTAAAAAAAAATAAAAGAAGGAATTGATGTAGAAAAGTTATTTCTTATCACAAACAGTCTAAGCATCATCAATAAAAGAACCTTCAGTTTCATTAAGTTGGGCTTCTTCATCAATAGTTTGCATTGAAGGATCAAATGATTCTCCTGGCTTAGCTAATGAAGGAGGTTTTTTAGTTTGTTTAGCCCAATTCAAATCTCTAAGATCTATTAAGTCCTATGTAGAAATTAGTTTTATGTTATTTATTTATTGTAAAATAAAAACAAACCATTAACATGAATTTTGTTCTATTACAAATACCTTGTGGATGACTCAATGTATATTCAATAGTTTCAAATACTTCATCCATCATAAATGAAATATCACTTGAAGAATCCCAAACTTCACCAATAATTCTAAGTAAAAGATTTAAATATTCAAACGATTGGTCTGTGCAGTCTTTAAGTAATTCTCTAATAACAGTTATCATAAAGTAAGAAGGTACAAATCCTCTAAGATTTAAATGTCCTATAAATCGAATAATAGCTGAAAAACGAATATGTGATTGAGAAAGAATACGTTGAATAACTTCAGGAGACAATGAATTTGATTTTGAAAGTAAATATGATTCTGATATATTTCTTACATTAAATTCAATATTTAATAAATTTAATAATGTTTGTGTAAAATTTGAAGAAATAAATATTGATAATGAAACACATAAATCAGCATAAAATGGAATATATTTTAAATCACGTGATGCTTTATTTACAATTGTTTTTGCAAGATATGTAATTACACATGAATTAGAATAATCAATTGTTAATAAATCAGTAACAACCCCTGCAAATGTCATTTCACTTAATTTATTTAAGGTTGAAGTAATAAAATGTTTAATTTTATCATCTGGTTCATAATCACCTTGTTCTGGTTTTGGATTATCTATTGGAGTTCTACTTGATATTAATTGTAATTCAGCAGTAGGTATTTTCTTAGGTAATGGTTTACTTTGTGAATAACTGAAATAACAGCATACTGTTGGTGATGAATCAAGAATAGAATATGTTGATGCCACTCGATGTTCTGTTGCCATAACCAATAATTCTTTTGATCCCATTGCATGTAATTGATTATATTCTGAAATAAAAGATTGGTCTTCATTAAATTCCATTTCCATATCAATAATTTTATCTTCAACTTCTTCTGTACCAAATTCTTCATTTCTAAATAATGAATGAACTTTAATTGGTGCTTTAATCTTTTTATTCATTGGGAAGAATAGTTTAACAACACCTCCATCAATATATGTAAAACTAGGAGTTGATTGGCTTGATCCTAAATCAAGAATATCTAATGTTTCTTCCATATTTTCATATTCAATTTCCATTTTAGTTAATGATAATTTACGTGCTACAATAGCAGAGTATAATCCCCAAATTCCTCTTTCTAAATCACTTAATCTGTTTGGCCCAACAAGATCAAAATATCTATTACATGTATTAAGACACCATGCTGAATATAAATTTAATAATTCTCCACAAAAAATATAATGTGTTTTAAATTTTTCACTCATATAAAGTGTTGTTGTTCTTGACTGAGTAGCAAATACTACATCAGTAGTTAACTCAAAGGGAATAAATTGAGTTATTACAACATCAGTAATTGATTCAGTTTTTGAAGGGGTTAATTCTTCAATGAAATTAATAGCACTTTTAAAGTCTTCATGTGTTGGATTACTAAAATATTGATTATTTAATTGAAAAATAGAACAACTTGTTGTAGTTGATTGAACAGTATAAACATTAAGTCCTGATAATGAATTCCTTGTTTCACAAAGAATTAATAATCCGATAAGATACGCTTTACACCATTGTAATTCTTCTTTTTGTAAAGTTAAATCAATAACAATACTTAAATATTTTTCTCTAAATTCACTCAATCCTTTTGTAATATTCATCTGTAAGAAGAGACCATTATTATATTGTGCAATAAAATCACCTGTCATATCTGTATAAATATATGTATTCATATCTTTCTTTTTTAATAACTCAAGATCAGTTTGAGGTGATAATTTAAATCTATGTAATGTTGTTTTATATAATTGATCAGTTTTTACTGATGTAAAAGAAGAAATCATTGGTAATGTAAATTTAATATTTCCAACTTTCTCCTTACTATATATTACCATTTCCATCTCAAAAAAACGAGTATCTCTCATAAGGTCTCTTCCTAATGAATAAAAAGTTAATGAATTTGATGGTAATTGTACTAATGGATGATCAATAGTATAAGATAATGTGATACTACTATAAGCATCATATCCAGCAATCTCTCCTGTTAATAAGAAAATTGGAGTAAGATTCTTTGTATTTTTTTTTCTAATTAATTGCATATGTGTTGGTGATAGACTCTTAACATTTTCTAATGATGTTGCATAACAACTAGGATGTACATCACTTTTTTCTAAATAATTAACATTAACGTCTGACATAATTCCATTGAGAGATGGCACTATAATAACAAATGCCAAATCTGATGGTGCAATTTTTTGGTCAGGAGAAAACATTGAATGAAGTGTCATTTTAACATTTGTTTTAGCTGTTTGTGTAATACAGTTAATCTCAGCCTTGACGTCAATTTTATCTACATACAACGGAAATTCGCAGCACAGAGTCATCTTATAAAAAATGAATTAATAGTCCTTTTCTCTTCTTTTTTTTTTTCTATTGGTTTTTTTTTATTTTTTATTAATTTTTTTTTTATTGCTAACTCCATTAGACAAGAGATTCTTCCTACATCCCCTTCATGAAACTTATTTTATATCAAACAGAGAATATACTAATATAACTCTTTAAGTAATTTAGTTTTTTAATAAAAATTTACCAACGAATATTTCTGGAGATTTTTATTTTTGATTATTAATCTATCTTAAAAATATGATTTAATTAAAAAGACATGAGTATTAAAACGAAAAAAAAGTTTTTTTTTCAACTAAACCATTTCTTCATTTAATAATGAGACTACTTCACTATTATTAATTTCTTTAAAGAATGTATCATTATTTTGCATTTCATCATATGTAGTTTGAAGAGCCATAACCAATTCATCTAAACTCCAACGTTCTTCAACATTCTTTAAACAATTATTAATAATAATTTTTAATTCATCTTTGAGGTTCTCACGGATTTTTGGTTTTTCACCATCTTTGATACGTTCAAATAGGTCAAATTTGTTAGTAATTGTTCCATATGGTTTTTCTTTATTAATAATTTCATTTAGTACAATGCCATAACTATAAACATCTGTTTTTTCTGTTAATTCTTGAGATAGTACTTGCTCTGGAGACATATAACATTCTTCTCCTTCAGTTAATTCTCTTACAAGTAATTTAACTCCATCAACAATACAAAAAGCCTTAGGACAAATATTTCCATGATAATGCCTTTCATTTTTTTCATCATATTCTTTTAATTTAATAGCACATTGCAATAATACTAATAGTTTTTCTTTGTCAGTTCCTGTAACCATATTCAATGGAGTTTCTACATCCCATATTGTTTGTTGAGGGGGTGATGGTAATACAAATGTATGGCTTCTATGAAGAGAAGTACCTGCCTTTACTGTTTCAATTAATAAAGAAGGTTCACTTTCATGTGTTGAAACATCAATAGAGAGTGATTGTTCAGGTGTTAATGAAAAATTAGAAGGAGTAACATTTCCATTAGGAATAACTGTAATTACTACTTGTTGTTGAGAGAGTGAAGTATTAATTAAATTTATTTGTATTGGATTAGAGTAATTATCAGGGACAGTAACAGAAAGTGGGAATGAAGGAGGAAGATGAGGGGCAGGTGTAGCAATATAATCAATAAAAAGAAAAGCAGCAACAAAACTAGTTAATGAAACAATAGTAGTAACAATAATTCTTAATATATCATTTGCAAAAGATAATTTTCCTTCATTTTCATAACATTTATGATTGAAATAAGACCATCCACTTGGACAATAACCATAAGAATCGCAACCATCATAAATATAATTATATGGAGATAATTTAGAGTTAATAGGAATTAATGCACCCATATAATAATTCTTTCTTGTAAGATAAAATGAATTTCCATTAAATGTATTAGTTGTTGCATTTAATGTTAATACTTGTTCAAAACGAGGAGTTTTAGTAGTAAGTAAATTATCAAAAATCATAACACAACCACCTTTATTATTATTTAATGTTGGAATACCAATAATAACAAGATTTCCCATTGAATTTATAAAATTAAATGATGAAGATTTATAATGAGTTAAAGATTTAGTATTATAAAATGCAATATCGTTTTTAATAAATTCATGTTGATATTGATCTTTTAAAGAAAATATAGAAATTGAATTTAAGTCAGTAACAGCAACAAATAATGTATCAAAAATAGTCATATGAATAGGATCAGTTAAATATGTTTCACTTTTATCTTTAGTAACTTTTGGAGAACCAATATATGTAAGATTATTACTTTCTATTTTAAATACATTAATAGAACCATCATTATATTTTGTTGCTAATGTTGTTCCTCCACTTATAAGTTGAATTCCACAATTAACTGAATAAATTAAATTTTGAGTAAATTTATTAGTAAATGAGATTATTTTATTATTTGTAGAACATGCAAAAAGTAATTGATGATTAGTAGAAAATGTTGCTGGTGATGTTATTGAAATATCTAATTTTTTAGATGAATATTTTAATGTTGAATGAATAACAGAATAAACTGTATTATGAATAATAATATTACTCTGTTCATTCCAAGGAATTA
This sequence comes from Entamoeba histolytica HM-1:IMSS, assembly GCF_000208925.1. Taxonomy (NCBI): domain Eukaryota; phylum Evosea; order Mastigamoebida; family Endamoebidae; genus Entamoeba; species Entamoeba histolytica. The sequence goes on along the minus strand of NW_001914914.1, from coordinate 60,202 downwards.
ACAATAAATTAGTAAAGGGAGTTTTATGATCAATAATGACTTGATGATTTATTCCATCTTTTTCTAATCTAAAAACAAATTGAGTTTTGTCTAATTGTGTTAGTAGTAAATAAATAAAAAAGGTTGTTTTAAAAACAAACTCCCTCCAATAGATGAAACAATAATCCTTCTAAATTGTTTTTCTGAAATTGCTAGAATAAGTTCTTGATTTGAATCATATGATATATCAGTTAATGTAGCACTACTCAAATAAATAAATAATAGTAAAAAAACTAATTTGTTCTTTTCCATAAAAAATAACTTTTTAAGTTCTTTTTATTCAAATAAGAAAATTTCAATTTTTTTTTTAAATTATGAAAATTAATCTTTATTATCTTTTTCTATGTAAATTTTTTAATTTAAAAATTAAAATAAAAATTCGTTTTAATTCAGTGTTAATAATTTAATCTTATTCTTCAAAAATATTTCTATACTTTTATTAGATAATTACTTCTATAACACTTCAGTTAAATATATATTAGTTCTTATCCTAATGAATATTAACTTCTTTTTATAACAATTTTTAACAAATACAATTTCTTATTTAAAAAAAAAGTATAATATTATATAATCAAAAAAGAAAAGATATTTTATTAATTAAAAAGTTTTTTTTTGTAAATAATATTTTTTTCAATAACTAGGATAAAATTATGTTTTGTAATGTAAAAATTTAATTCTTTTTTAAAAGTCATCTGTTAAATTTATCAAAAATAGAATCATTCAATTATAGACATTTATTATAATATTTTAAAAATCATTACAAATAATATTTAATATGAATACTTTTCATATTAACTACCTCTTCTCACAATTTTTTTTTAAATAAATATAATTTTTCCTTTTCAAATATCTTATATTTCTTTTTTGTATTTTAGAACAATTTTATGAATTTATTGAAAGAAAATCTTTTTTTAATAAAAACAATATTTTTTGTTTAATACTTCTTCAATGAAATATTCTATAAGACTTATTATTAGTGAATTGTAATTTCTTAAGTCAGTTTCATATTTATAATTAAGACATAAACCCAACAATTATTTGAAATCCTTTGAGAAATACTAATAATTCACTTATTATAATTTTCTTTAATGTTTTAGTCATATTCACTAACTGAAAACAAATCAGTAACTTATAATTTAAACATATTTACATATTAAAAAAAAGAATAAAAGAATATTAAGAAAGATTCTAAATAATTCATTTAAAATAGATCGGATTTTTATTGAAATTTAATTCTCATGAGTTAAACAATAGGAAAATAGAATTAAAAAGAAAAACATGTATTTCCATTGCAAACTAGAAGAAATATAAAACTAATAATATTTTTTACAAGAATTTAATTATTAAAAACAAGATAAGACATATTAGTTTTTACTAAAAAAAGTAAATTAATGAAATTAATGAATATTGAAAAGAAAAACAAACCCCCAAAAGACTCAAACCAGAAAAAGTTAATAAATAATCAATGAAGTTTTTTTTGAATCTAATGGTGATTAAAAGCAAAAATTCAAACTGTTCTATAAAGGTTTATTCATATTTAGAACCCTATGATAGTGAATATAATTAACGATAATGAGAATATAAATTTAATCAATTATTTAGTCATCTTTAAAGTATCAAAAGATTTAATTATTTATGAGTAACATTACTATTAACACAATTAATAATTACGGTATAATTTCTATTCATAAAAATACTTCTTCTCAACAAGACAATTTAGATACTAAAACCCAACGCCTTATTATACCTCAAAAACTTTCTGGTCTCCAAAGCTCAGAGAGTGTGTCTAAATCTGCTACACAACCACAAACACCTTGTAATCCTGCTAATTCTTTTCTTGAACCTTATTCAAAGTCATGCTCTTCTCCTGCTGATAATTTGAAGAAAGTCAAAACCGAATCAACAACCCTTAATCCTTCTGTCATTTCATTTTTATCTAAGCACCACAAACAGTCTTCTCTATCTACTACAAAACTAAGAAGACAAACAGTTGATGATACTATCATCAAACAGAAAAGTCCAGGTAAAACTAATCCATCTACTACGTTCACTCCATTGTCTCTTAATCTTTTTCAAGACCCTTTTGAAATTGTAGGATTATCAAAATATGAAACAGTTCTTAAGCAATGGATTCCTTCTATTCAAATGAAATTGATATATGATAGTTCACAACAATTCTTTGATTCAAGAGGTTTTAATGAAAAAGTATGTGGTAGAAAAAATTTATTAATAATAGTTGTAAGTGGTAAATCAATCTTTGGTTCATGGCACTCAAAACAAATTCCTAAAGAAAAGAAGGATGGATTTGTATATGTTAAAAATGATGAAAATCATTTTGTATTTACACTTAGAAATATTTACAATATTAATCCTACTAAATTTCTTCCTAGAGAAGTTAACAAATATAGTAAAAGTTTATGTCTTTCTGGAAGTAAAAGTTCAACCTGTATTGTAGGATGTTATTCATGTTATTTTGTAGAAACATTAGATAATGAATCAACTGTTGATTGGTCATTTTCCAGTACATATCGAGATACTAGTGGAAAAGGACATTTAATATTTACTGGGAAACAAGCATTTACTACTGATCGTTTACTTGCATTCTATAGGGAGTAATTGAATTATTATTTCTTTGGTTTCAATAACAAAGTATTTTATAAGATGGGATACTATAAATAGAAAGAACTTTAACTAAAAAATATTAAATAGAAGGGTGATGAATATTGATGAGGTCGAACAAAGAGATGGAATCCGTTTTACTTGGAATACATGGGTAAGTACTAGCCAAGAAGCTCGAAAGAATCTTCATATTCCTATTGGATGTTTATATTCACCATTATTACCAAAACCTTTAGTTGCAGATAGAGCTCCTATTAAATGTAGTCATTGTGGGGCTGTTATTAATCCTTATTGTTCTGTTGATTATAACAGTAATTTGTGGACTTGCTGTTTCTGTTTAACAAGAAATCAACTTCAATATCAAAATCTCCCAGAACTTCAAGTCACTACATTTGAATATAGAGACGTACAAGAAAATATTAGATATATTCCTACTTACATATTTGTTATTGATACTACCTGTACTGAACATGAACTTGAAGAGTTAAAAACTAATTTAACTACAGTTATTTCACTTCTTCCACCAACAACTAGAATTGGATTAATTACATTTGGTCAATGTGTTACTGTACATAATTTGATGTGTGAAAGTGACTGTCTTATTTCTGTTGCTTTTGCTAACAAAGTTAACTCACCAATTGCTATTCAATGTGGGTTATTACTTTCTCCAAATTCTAATCAATATATTATCCCTATAGAACAATGTGAACTTACTTTTATGTCAATTATTGAATCTCTTCAAGTTGATGGATTTGACGTACCTCAAACTGAAAGACCAAAAAGAGCTACTGGTGCTGCACTTGATATTGCACAAAATATGTTAAAAGCTGTTAATATGTCTGGTCATATTATTGCTTTTGTTGCTGGACCTTGCACAGAAGGACCAGGAAAAATTATTGGAACATCACTTAATGAAACATTAAGATGTCATCAAGATATTGTTAATGAGAATACACCTTATATGGCTGCTGCTAAACAATTCTATGATGGTGTTGCTGATAAACTTATTCAAAATGAATCAGCATGTACTATCCTTGCATGTTCTATGGATCAAACAGGATTAATGGAAATGAGAAAGTTGTATGAAGGAACTGGAGGAATTGCTTATTATTTTGAAGATTATACTCATGAAGCTTTAAGAGAAACTTTATTACGTTTATTTGATGGTCAAGTATGGAAAAGTAACGTTGCTATTGAGGTTCAAACTTGTAAAGAAATGAAGGTCTGTGGTGCATTAGGTCCATTGACTTCAGGAAATAAGAAGACTAGTTCAGTATCACCAACTTCAGTAGCTGTTGGAGGAACTTCATTATGGAAAGCATCTGCTGCATTAAAGAATACATCTTATGCCTTTATATTTGATGTAACTAATCCACAGACTAATCCAAAAAGAACGAATGAGGTAGGATTTATTCAGTTTATTACAACTTATTATGATGAATTAGGTAGAAAATGTACACGGGCTACTACTAGTTCTAGAATGTGGACAAACCCATCTCAAGAAGGATTTGAAAAATTAGCTGCAGGATTTGATCAAGAAGCTGCTACTACTTTAATGGCTCGGTATGCTGCTTATAAAGCAGAAACTGAAGATTCAAGAGAAGCTATAAGATGGCTTGATAGAAGTTTAATTAAAATGTGTCAACGATTTGGTGATTTCAGAAAAGACGATCCAAATTCATTTAAACTATCACCAAATTTCTCTATTTATCCACAATTTATGTTCCATCTTAGAAGAAGTCATTTCTTAAAAGTTTTCAATTGTACTCCTGATGAAACGTCAGTATTTAGAGCAACCTTAAATAGAGAAACAGTTAATAATACATTAACTATGATCCAGCCAACATTAGATAGTTATAAATATGGTCAACAACCAGTGCCTGTATTGTTATCTCTTCAGTCAGTCAAACCTGATGAGATTCTTTTATTAGACACATATTTCTATCTTGTTGTCTTTAGAGGTAATGCTGTTGCAGAATGGATGAAACAAAAATTAGAAGAAAAACCAGAATATGCTGGATTAAAAGATTATTATGCTTTACCAGAAGAAGACGCAAAAGAGTTATCTAAAACAAGAATTCCTGCTCCAAGAATTTATGTTTGTAACCAATATTCTGGAAATCAAAGATTCTTAATGACTATTCTTGACCCTGCTGTAGCTCCAGGACAAAATAAAAATGATCTTGTCTTTACTGAAGATGTTAATCTTGATACTTTCTTAACTCATCTTAGACAACTTGCAGTAAAAGATACTTTGAATTAACTCGGTTCAAACTCTTTATTTTCTGTTTTATCATCTAATTTTGAGACTTTTATCATTTTTATTATAATATCATAAATAATTAATGTAACATAAAACTAGGTAATTGTGTTACTATAATATTAATTTTAATCAATTCTTATTTGTTAAATTTTCTTTTATCACTTTATGAGAATATTATTTGATTTTCTAAACTGTTAATATAATAAATAAAAACAATAATTTATTTGTATTTACTCTTATTTTGTTATATAACTTCCTCTTTTTAAGAAAAAGAGATATATAAAAAAACATATTATAAATAATCTTTTCTAATTATTATTAATATTTGTCATTTGTTATAAATAAAAAATATTGATACAAAGAAAAAGTATGTCTTATTATTATTAAAAGAAAAATAGATTATTTTATTACATTTTATATAAACTAAAATATACGACCCTGTATCGAGAGGCTTTCTAAAAAAGACTCCCCGCTAAAAGTCATATTTCTATGCAACTCTAGATATTGAATGCCCTAAAACATTCGACTTTGGTTGTTGCTATAATATAATGAAAAATATAAGATTCTTTTTCTTTAAATATCTTTTTTTAACCCTATTAAACTATTTTTTAATAATAAAATAAATTATAAATATAAATTAAATTAATAATTGAATTATCTTATAATACTTTTTATTAATATCCATATAGTTCATTCAATCTACTTTTTCCATCTCCTTTTTGATCTACTTTTGGTTTTACATCAGAAACTGTATCTTCTTCAATTTTTCGTTTTGTTTCAAGGATAGGCTCATTTGGTTTCCTCTTAATTCCAACACACCCACGAACTAATTCTTTTATTTTAAGCTGTTTATTAATATTGGAATTAATTTCATCCCATGTTTTGTTTGTTGGTTTAATTTTGTTAATAGCCTCAATTAATCTACGTTCTATTTCTTTTAGTTCATTAACACTTTTCTCATGTTTTAATTGGTGTTCATTCATTTTCATAAATTGGTCTAATTCATCTACCTCTTCTTCCATTTCTTTTTGTTCCTCTTCTATCACATAAATTTCAAATTTAACATCAACTAATCGTTTTATTAAATCTTCAAAAGAACTTAATTCTTCTCCTTTATCCTCTTTTTTTGTTTGGTCATACCACTCATCATCATCACTTTCTATATAATTACCTTCTTCTCTTAATATCCTTTCTTCTTCTTCAAAAACATTTTCTCTAGGTTGTTCGTTTTCTTCAGTTTCATCAGAGTCAAATACATTTGGTTGAACTTCATTTTTGTTTTTGATAAAAATTTTTGTTATTTTTTGTTTTGACATCTTCAAATATTTCTCAGTGAATTTTATAGTTCATTTTTAATTTTCTTAATAAAAATAATAATATAATTATGCAAGGTATTTTCTATTTCTTCAAGAAGCAGGTATTTTCAATAAATTTTTTCAGCATAAATTTTATCTTTAAAATAATACTGATGATGATAGATCTTGAAATAGCCATTTATGTCCACTAATAATAAAAACACTAAAATCAGTAAAATTCTCGACCAAATTGACATTAACCAACTCAAAGTATTAATTGATGAAGTTGGTGTTGTTGTGCTTCAAATTAAAAATTATGGAACTCTCAACATTGGAAATCCAGAATTTGATGAAAGTTCTCATGAAGATTCTGAATCTAGTTATACCACTTCTGAAAGTAGTTCTTCTTATTCAAGTGAGTCTGATGAGTCTTCTTATTCAAGTGAGTCTGATGACGAAGAATTTCCAATTCAACAAGAACAAGAGAAAATTAGTCCATTAAATCCTGTTAATAGTGATAAAACAATTCAGTCACAAAACAAAGGTTCTGATACAAATAATACTACTAAAGAAGAAGAAGAAGTAAACAAAAGTGAAAAGGAAAAAGTAAAGAAACTTGAAGAAGAACAATTAAAAAAAGCACAAGAAGTAATTCAGAAAAAGGTTAATGCTAGTAATAACACACCTAAGAAAGTACTTCGTGTTGAAGAGGTTGATGAGGATGATGATTTTTCAAATAATGAAAGTGAAACTTTAAAGGCTGCTGAATATGTTGCACAAACAAAGCAATTACAAAATGGAACTAATAACCCAGTTATTGATAAAGAATTAGCAATGGGATATTTGTATGTTAACAATAATAGAGTTAAAGAAGCAGTTGACTATTTTACTGTATTCTTAAACAAATATCCTAATGTTGTTGGTGCCTTTTTAGGAAGAGGTACTGCATTTGCAATGTTAAGTAATTTTGAAAAAGCAATCCAAGACTTTACATCTGCTATTAAATATGACCCAAAGTGTGGAGATGCATATAAAAGAAGAGGACAAACCCTTGTTGCTTGTGGAAAGTTATATGAAGGACTTGAAGACTTTAATAAGGCTATTGAATTGTCTAATGGTAAAGATGGTGATTGTTATGCACAGAGAGGAAGCGTTTATCAAATGCTTAAAAACTATGAAAAGGGAAGAGCTGATTTTAGAGAAGCTGTTAGAAAGAACTCAATGGACTTTAATTCTTGGAATCATCTTGGGTTAAATAACAATGCTCTTGGATTAGTTGCTGAGGCAGCTGATGCATATGCACGGGCATTACAAATTAAAGATGATTTTATTGAATGTTATGTAAATTTAGCTCAATTACATAAAGATGCAGGCAATTTCCAACGATCAAAAGATGTTTTCAATAAGTTGTTCAGAATGCAACCAAATCATTCTAATGGACATTATATTTGTGGAGTTCTTTATCAACAATCTGGATATCATTTAGCTGCTATTAAAGAATTTACACTTGCCATTACTAATAGAAATGAACCAGTTTCTGGGATTGCAAAAGATCCAGATAGAATGTGTGAAGCATGGAGATATCGTGGTGTCACTAGGTCTGCTTCTGGACAGTTTAGGTTAGCTGTCAAAGATTTTGAATGTGCCATGGAACTTAAAAGTGATGATACTGCATGGTATATGAAGGAAATTGCATTATACACACATCACCACTTAAACAAACCATTTGAAGAATGGGATTTAGAATCTTTTTATCCTTTCTTTAAAGAAGGATTTTGCAAACATCTTATTCCTGCTGCACTTCATAGATATGAAGAACAACCACCATTTGAAGAAAGTATATCTGACGTTGATGAAAAATCACTTCCAAGTCAAAACGTTATTAATAAAGTTATTATTCCTGCAATGAACATTGGTAAGTATATGCAATATGATTCTCAAGGTTTTGTTCACAACAAGGCACAATATCTTATGGCTGGTATGGCTGCAATAGAAATGGCTAAAAAGATAAGAGATATTCTCCCAGAATGGGTGTTTGGTGGATTGACTGAAGAACAAGCTAAGCCATATATTGGTAAACTTCATTGGAGAGATGTTATGAAAATAGCCGTTAAATGGAGACAAATATCAGAGCCAAATGACCCAGTATATTGGATTGATTTATTGACTCATGAACAATTTGAAGAAGGATTTGGATCACACACACCAATGTTTATTGGACAAACAAGAGTTGTTCGATATTATTGTCAGTATCAACGTGCATTTGAAATTGTAAAGAAATTACTTCCTGAGCAATTGAAGATAAAAGAAGAATGGGTTAAAAAAGTTCAAACAGCTAAAAATATCCAAGATATTCTTGATATAATAAAAAGTGATTTCCATGTCATAACACCTTGCAAATCTTTATACTTTGATGATCCTGACAAACCTGGCACTAAGAGAACATATGAAGGAACTAGATTAGTTGTTGAAATTAAACAACCAGTAGGATATGAATTTGCTATTAAAACACCATGTACTATGCCAAGATGGAAATTATATGACGAGGAATTAACAGAGTGTTGGAAGAATATTGTTAGACTAGTATTAACAAGAAAAGGAAAAAAGGGTGAGGAAGAAGCTTTGTTAAGAGCTATGTTTGATTTCACATTCTATTGGTACAACTTCATGCCATTAAGTCGTGGTACGGCTGCAACAGGTTTTGTGTTTATGTTGGCTATGCTTGCGTCATTAAATTACCAAATTAATAAACACATTCCAAAAGGAATGCAGACTGATTGGGAAGCTATTTTATGTGATGACCCAAAGAAGTTTGAAGATGTAATGATGGGATGGATGAAAGATTCAATAACTCAATTTGACGTTGAGTCTGTTCCAGATTTTAAAAGGGTGTTACCCACTGTAAGAAGTATTATCGAATGCTTCAACTATTGTCCACAAGTTAAATGCGAATAAATGAATATATTTGCTTTTTGGTTAGTCACATTATTAGAGAATATATTTTTTAAACTATTTTAATAATAGATATTAATATCAGAAGAAGGGATATAAGTTTTAGGAATATCCATTAATTCATCTTTATAATTGATTAATTTATAGATCCCGAAATGAAAAACAAGAAAAATGGGATATAAAACATATATAAGAAAAGTTGTTATTCAAAGAAGTTCAAATACAAAAAGAAATGGGATAAGAAAGAAGGAGAAAGAATAGAGAAGAAAAGAAAAGAAAAGAAGTTGAAAAGAGGTGCAGAAGAAAAAATACAAGAGTCTTAATCCATCTATTTAATGAATAATGATCAAGTGTGAACATAAAATCAAGAAAAAAGAAAAAAAGTGACCAATGAGAAAGAAGATAAAAAGATAAAAATAGTTGAGGGAACAAATAAAAGGAGATCGGAACTAGAGAAGAAGAAGGATAATAAATATGGGAGAAGTAGTCAAAAGAACGGAACGAAGTGAGATTCTAAAAGAAAGGAAAAGGAGTAGTCGAAATGATGAGACGATCAATTTTGATGCTATGATATATTTATTAGTTAAAGAAGGATATGAAGTAATTGTTAAAAGGTCAAAAAAGACAAGTAAAACAATTAAAATGCTTCTTCCAGAAAGTATTAGTAAAAATGGAAATGTTCTGAAAGTTCAAGATATTTGTTTACTTTCAAACACTCTTTTAAACACACTTGGATATACAAGAATAGACTCTGAAAGAATTAAAGAAATGACAAAGAAACAAGCGAAACGTACACAAGAAGCACAAATAAATAATGGAGTTATTTCATTACTTGTTAATGAAGGATATACATTTTCTGAGAAGAAAGTTAAAACAGCACATTTGACTGAAAGACTCATTAGAATTACAAGTGTTTGTAAAGATGGTGAAATATTTGGAAGAGATGAATTAATTGAAATGGGGAAATTAACTCTTCGTCTTATGGAGCAACATCAAACTGATACTCTTATTCAATTTAATCAAAACACATTATTTAATTCACCATCTTCTTTCCTTTCTTTTACTAATCTTCCACTATCATCCTCAAATGTGATTCTACCACCAACACAACCTATAAACTTAAATTATCTCCATGACATTCCTTATTTCAATCTATTAAATTATGACTATTCTTATGACAACACTGATCTTATCCCTTTCTATTCTTTTCTTCCTTTTTAATTTTATTTGTTTTTTCTTTCTTTATCTTTATTAAAAACTAATAAGAAGATACTACTTAAAAACAAAATCAGATATAATTTATTTTTTTATTGATGATTGGTATTTTTTCTTTACAAGATATCAATGGATAAGAAGGTTCTTGTAATATTAATATTTCTGGAACTTGCTTTGCGTTGTCATTGATAACAAACATATTCTTTTCGTCTTGAAACTCTAAGTGTTGAAACTTCTTTTCTTCATTTTCTAAGGGTAATAAATTTAATTCTACTATTTCTTCTTTATTTTCAATTACAACATTGTCATGGAACCTTATTGGTACTGAGTCAGTTTCCTTTTTATTTGCAGTTAAATTACTAAGGTTTATTTTTATTTTTTCTATTCCACTTTGAAATCTTTTTTCATCTTTTTCTTCATTAGTAAATATTGGTGGTTTTAATTGTGCCAATTCTATTAGAGTATTTTCTTTGCCAAGGTTGTTTAATCCATCATCAATCCCAGTTACATCTTTTTCATTAGAAAGAATACATTCTGTGTGTAAAGTATTTTCTTCAAGAACTTCTTCAATTTCTTTTTTATTTGGATCTTTCTTTCGTTTTCCATTATTTTTTCTATTGTAACTTCTTCTTTTTCTTTTTTCATGAACAAAGATTTCGTCTGTGTCTTCATTAATTTTTGGTACTTCTATCTTCTTTTTTTGAGGTTTTTCTTTTTTACGTTTATTCTTTTGTTTTGGTTGTTCTTTTTCTTTGATTGTTTCTATTAAAACTTCTTCTGTTTCACTTGCAACTTCTGTAATTGTATCATCATCAACATTATTTTCATTTTTATCTTCATTTTCTTTTGTAAAATTGTCTTTCCTATCTGATTGAACATTTGAAGTGGTTGGAAATATATGTTTAGGTTGACTTGTAAGTAATTCTCCTAAAAATGTGAGTGAGTTTTTATTTTTAATTTTTGACGGAATATATTTAAAAATAAAAACTATTTAATTGTATTAAGATAAAATATCATTTTCCAACTATTAACCAAGAAAAGATGGTTAAAACCAAAGAGAGTAAGTTATAGACAAAAGTTAAATAACAAACTTTGTGTTAATTTAGGTAATTCAGGTGTAATTCCTAATCTATCATTTACTGATGGCAATGGTTGAATAAAAAAGTCAATTGGTTGATATTCTTGTTGTTCAAATAATGAAGGAAGTGGATATCCACAACACTTTGGAATAATATCTAAATAAGACATTTGTTTTGTTAATAAATACCTTTCTTGTTGCATCATATTATATCTTTCTTGTTCTCTTCTCAATTGCAAAGACTGTTCATAAAATCCTTCTGCACTTGTTGAATATCTATTAGAGAATGGCTTTGCAAATGGATGAGGCGGTAGTTTTCCTTTTCCTGTTTCCATTACAAATTTCTAGTTCTCAATCCAATTTTTGAACCTCAAATATTTTAATAAAAATAATCTCTGTTTTGACTTTTCATTCTAACAAAAACGAAAGAAAGGAATAATAATGAAGTCCTATTTAATTGAAACAATATTTTATTTAAATATCACGAAAAGACTGTTGTGTAGCAAAAAACAAATCAAAACTTAGTGATAAGGAATCTTCTATGTACTTTTTATTTGATTCATACCTCTTTATTAATTTATTGAAATATTCAGAAGAAAGTGGGGTTTGACATAAAACTTCTAACACCCCATCTACAAGGCATGAAATTTTTTTCCATGAACCAGATGACTAAATTAATTAATAACTTATTCTTCTATATTAAAAGAATTAATAAACAAACATCTATGAGTATAGCTAAGTAATTATATTTTATTGTGTCTGAGGCTGTTCCAAAATAACGTTTCATAATCATTATGTGATATTTGATTGACAATGGATAACAATCAATACAAGAAAAAAGAGTCATTATTAATTTTCTTGTTATATCTATTATCGGTGAAGAGTATTGAGTATTATTAAGGTCATACAACATTAAAGATATCATATCATGGAATATTGCTAATTCAGAATAATGTCTTTGTAAAGGCATTGAGGATGAAATAAAATCATTAATTTTACTAAGGTCTAATTCTATTTTATAACCATCAATGCAAGATAATACATCAACTACTCTCTGATATAAATTAGGTAATACTGAAGGTAGTTTGTCTGGAAATGTTGAAACAACTAACCATATTATTTGTTGAATATATAAATTTTTAGGTTCTTCTATTGAGATTAATGAAAAAAGAGATTCTTTTCCCTCTCCAGTCATAATGTATTTTCGTGTTAATTTTAATGATTGAATCTCTTCATCAAATAATTTTGATTTCATTGCAACTGTTTCTGAAAGAATTATTCGAGATGAGTCTGAAGGAGGTATTTTATCAATTATAGTTGAATATTTATTTATAAAACTTCTTTGTTCTTCCTCAGATAAAAATGAAATACCTTCTAGACACCTTTTTAATATTTGTTCAAAAAGAGGAGAATCTATTATATACTTCTTTATCATTTGATTAAAACAATAACTCCTTTGAGGCGATGGTGGTATCATTTCTGTATTTTTAGTATATAGAAGGATTGAAGCATTCCAATCACCCACAATCCCTCCGCAACACATTTTCTTTACTTGATCCTTACTAATAACATTAACAACTTTATCATTAAACCAATACCAATTATTGTCATAACCTAATGCAACTGTAGTGTAATGTCCATACATATAACTTCCTCTATGAATAACTGCACCAATAAAATGAAAACCAAACATTTCTGTTTCTATTTCAATGAAATCATCATTCTTTTTAAGTTCAGAAGTAACTCTGTTAATTGAAATTAAAAAATCATTTGTTGTTTTACTAAAAAATTTAACTTGATGTGGTCCTTTTATATGACATTCATCACATTCTAATATCATATCATCAACAGTCCCATAATATTTATTTACACTTTCAGTAATACTCTTTTCTGTTCCTACACTCAATGAATATGCATCTTCTGTTTTTTCCCTCTCTTTTTGACAATTTAAACATTTCATTTTAGTTGTTGTTTTAACTAGAAATGGGCATTGTTGTGTTTGAGTTTTATAAACATCCAAAACGTCATTGATAAATAGAGAGGCATCGTTTTGTTCACCAATAATAATATTATGACCACAAACATTTTCAATAATCTCTTTATTCAATACCAAATAACTCTGTTGTTCATTTAATTTCTTAAATATAGACCCAAGTAACGTAGATGAAGATAGTACATTTTTCCTAAATGAACTACACATATAAAGTAATTGAAGACTAGCATTGACATAACAAGTATTTCCAATGTTTTCCAATCCTATAAAAGGAACATTTTGATTTATAAATTCAATTGAGTCAATATTTGATGGTATTTCTATGGAATGAACTAATAACTTATTCCACTCCCATAATGGAAACATAATAAGAATACTTACATATACCTTTCTTACCTCATCAATAGAAACGCAATTTTGATTAAATCCATACATCATCTCAAATATTTCTTTGTTTCTTTTTTGGAATACTTCAACCACTTCTTTATCTACCTTACAGTGGAGAAAAAATAGAAGAAGCTCAGCTAGACCAAATAATGAACTGTCATAAACATTTACCTGTGAGTAAATAAAAATTTTTTGAAATAAAACTACTTCAATTTTACCAATAAATGGATATGAAGAAATGACTTGTTTATTAACTTGACGGATATGTTCTAATAACATTGGTACATACTCACTTTTAAACTGATTGGTATCAATTAAATTAACTAAAGAATTTAACATAGGCCAAACTCTTTCTGTTTCAGAAAGAGTTTGAAAATATTCATTTTCTTTGTTTCTTTGATCTATCGTATCTGTAAGAGACATAATGTACTAATTTTTTAGTTGATTTAATTTCAAGTTCTTAAAGAAGATTAGATTATTTCTTACCTTTTGATTCAAAAACTTAAAAGAAAACCAAAATAACAATTTGTTTTTACCACAATCAATGTTCACACAACATAACCATATCTAAATAAAGGTCATATTTTTGTAATAGATGCAAATGTTTCGGAAGAATAGACCATCTCTCTTGTTTCAATACATCACTGTTAAGGAAAGACAATCCATGAAAAATTTTCATCATTGTAGATAATTCTTTTTCATTAGAATCATACAAATGAATTGAATATCCACCAACACTACACCCTTTTCCAATTAATGAAGGAAGAATAGTATAATAAGTTGCTCTTCCTTCTCCCTTTATTTCAATTGGGGGATCTAATTCATCATTAATTTTATAAAAACCTTTATTGTTGTCTAATAGTTGATATTCTTCTTCTGAAACTAATACACTACCATATACATTACAACAACTAATAAAAATAGAGTCTATTAAATCTTTATACTGTTGTAGAGCAGACTCTTTTAAATCAAACATTAATTTCATTTCATCATTATCATATTCTCCAACTTTAGTAAATGTTATTTCCCAATGACTTTTTGTTGTTTGTTGAATAAAACATATCCACCTATCCCACATTTCTTGAATTGAAGTATCAAATCCCATTTCTTGTAATTCCCCAGTATAACTAATTAATGAACTTATAATTCCACATGGTTTAACTTTATATCCAATCATTATTTTATTAAAAAACACATTGTCATATTGTGGTGAAATAATAAATAATGGTTCATTTAGTAAATTACCATTTTGAGTAAAATCAGGTAATGCCTGTGCAGCAGAATTTGGATATTGAGTAGGTTGGTATCTTCTATAAGATGAATAAAGTGAAAAACAAACTCTGATTGAGGTTTCTCTTAAACTATCTTTTAAAATTGATTTAAGGGAAATAAAAATTATGTTATCTCCATAATGATTACAATCTCCCTCATTTAAACGACATTTTAATGTAATGATTTTACACATAATTTCTTCTTCATTACTGTCTTTAGGATCATATAACACAATAATCTTTTTATCTATTTCCTGAGAATGATTTTTAATAACTTCAAGCATTTCTAATTCATCAAATATATTTGATACAATAATATTCTCACTGTATTTTATTAATCTACCTAAATTGAAATTTTTATAATCAAACTCTAACTCTTTGATAATAGTATGAACAATTTCTTGGTCAATACCTTCCTGTGTTATAAACAAATAATTTATTTCTTTTTGATATGAAAACGGTGCAAATTCATAATCTTCCCATAAACTTAATACATTCCATGATGTTTCTAATGTTAGCTCAACAGATTTGTTCATATGATTTCTCATTGCACCAAGAATAATTTTTGGTACTTCTAAAGGAACTGGAGTTTGTTGTGATGAAATTGGGTTAATAAATGGATTTGGTGGAATAAAAAATTCATTTAACAATTGTGAAACAAGAGTTCTTTCGACAGGATCTAACACATCATTAGGAATAGTCAATTTACCACTATCTAATCCGTCCATAATTACTTGAACTGTTCTAAGCATTTCTAATGAATCACATAAACTTTTAATAATATTATTTGATCCAAAGTCATAAGAATAATTATTTAATTGATATGTAACCGTTGAAATAAATGAAGGAACATTAATACCTCTAAAATATTTTCTAAAAGACTCAAGAATTAAATAATCAGTGATATATATGAATGTATCATTCTTTTTCGGTGTTTCTTTAATTACAATCTCTTCATGTTGTACTTTCTTATGGTGTAAACTATGTAATCTAACTTTTCGTGGTAAGTATGATTTTTGCGGTGGAATTAAGAATTGAGGTGGATAAGGAAGACATGAAGGTTTTAAAGGTATAATAGGATAACCCTTTGGTGCTTCTATTTTACTTTTTTGATGAGAGTATGGAAATTCAATTCTTTGTCTAGAAGTTGAAGACTTTAACTCAGAAACTTTTTTTTCAATACAATTAACTAATGGAAGTGGAGAACGAGTTCTTGATAAATTTGAAGCAGATGAATCAATATTTATTATTCCTGAGAAAAAACATCCTAAACATTCAGTCGGTTTTGTTTCACAAAATGTTGAATGAGTTAATTGAGGAAGTTTTCTTAATGACTCTGATAATCGTGTAACATTAACCTTAGAATGTGGTAAATTTACTTCAAGAATAGAAGTTGGTGTTCTATATGATATTAATTTTCCAATAACATTATCTTCTAATGAGAGAACTATTGAATCTATCTCATTACTACTAACAATATCTAAAGGTTTAGGTAAAAGAGTGTTGTGTTGATTAAGTGGTTCCATAACAATTAATTTCTAAGTTCTTCTTCTTGAAAAAGAAATTAAAAAAGTCGTTTCTTAATTATTACTCAGTAGAAAAATTCAAAACTAAATATCAAAAAAGAAGACTCCAACGCTTCAAATAAAATCTTCTTTGTAATTACAATTAAAATTTCCATGGAAGTTGAGAAGTTTGTTGTGAAGAGTCTCCCCAATGCACGAAATTTGGAGAAGGATTAGGTGATTCATGATTACCAACATTAGTTTCATTAGCACCAGGTGTAGCATCTTCATTCATCCCTTGATTATTGTTTTGAGATGGAAAAGGAGGGTATGTTGGGGTATCATTTGGAGAAGGCATTGGCATCAGATTAAATCCAAAAGCAAGTGAACTTGGATTTGGCATAAATGTGTCTTGTAATCTTTGCATCTTTAATTCTAAAGAATCTTCTCTAAGTTTTAATTGATACAACATTTCTTTTAATGTATTAATTTGAGTAACTGTTTCTAAATTTTGTTTTTGTAATTGCATTAATTGAGATAATAATTGTTGATAAAGTAATGTAGTATTATTTTGTTTTTTTCTTTGTGATTGTGGTTTTTTTCTTTGTACATTTTTAAGTAATTCCATATGTCCTTTGATGAAATTACTATTTTGAAATCTATATTCATTATCAAACTATATCAATTAATAATTATCCTTTTTCTAATATAATGTTTTAATAAAAATGTTTTTTTTTATTTCTCTTTTCTCTTTTTGTTATTTTTAAACGACTAGATGTGTAGAACGTTCAAAAAACAACGTGTAGACAAAAAGAGAATATTCAAATTTTAATTTTCTTTGAATAAAAGGATTACAAACTTTTTTAAATCCATACAATGATAATTGTCGACTAAACCCACAAAAATTTGTATGTTTATAATATTTCGGTAATACCTCTTTTGAAAATGCTACTGCATCAAGTATCTCAAATGAATGTCCTTGATCTTTTTCACACCAACGTATCTGTTTTAATTATTACTTACCTTTTCTTTATTTTATTAACTCATTGTGAAGTAATTATAACAAACGTATTGGGCATTTTCTTTACTATCTACCATTGAATATAAAATTGACACAAATGAAACAACTGAATTTCCTCTTTGTGAATTTGGTTCTGTACCATCTAATGGGAGAGGAAGATCACAATCAAAATCATTATTTGCTTCAGTGGCTGTTTCCATTAATTAATAACTAATTACATTAGATTGTTTTCTTATTTTTTTATTTAATTTAAATTATACTTATACTAGATATAAATTAATAATAATTATTAACAGAAAATAGAGAAGAAACCCTTAAAAAAAAAATAGGTTTTAGAAAACAACTAAAAAGTAAGAGTGTGACTTTACAATGGCTAGACGAACAAAGAAAGTAGGTATTGTTGGTAAATACGGAACAAGATATGGTGCTTCTCTTCGTAAAGTCATCAAGAAAATTGAAATTGCACAACACTCTAAATATGTTTGTCCATTCTGTTGTAAAGAAGCAGTAAGAAGAACAGCATGTGGAATTTGGGAATGCAAAGGATGTAAGAAACAAATTGCAGGAGGAGCATACACTTTGTCAACCATTTCAGGAGCCACAGTTAGATCAACTGTTAGAAGATTAAGAGATGCTAAGAATTCTCAATAAGTGTGTTAGAAAGTGGTGATTTAAATCTTCTGTATTAAGTTTTGTGTTATATTTTTAAGAAGATAAAATTTTTCAGAGAGAAAGGATAAGAAGAAGAAAAATAAAAACAAAATAAGTTTTAATGAAGAAAAGAAACAATACATAGAAGTGAAACATTTTAAGTTAATAAATTCATCTTTTTCTCTTTTATTTCATTCATACACATAATATTTAAATGATAATAAACGTACATAAATTAACAACACACATTTTGTGAATGTGAATCATTTAATTCGTGTTGGAGTTGTTCATCACTTTCATCATCATTTGAAATATGTAACTTACTAGCAATAGTTTCAAAAACATTTGAAACACCATCACCAGTTTTAGCAGAAATAAGACACCAAGAACAATGTAGTTCATTAGCTAAAGCTTTTATTTCTTGCTGCGTGACAGATGGTTGAGGTAAATCATTTTTATTTCCAACAATAATAATAGCAACATCCATACCAACCGTATTAACAAGACTGTTGTACCACGTTTTGATGTTATAAAAACTGTCACGATTATCTAAACCAAAAACAATTAAACAACCATTTGTGTTTCTATAATACATTGACACTAAAGAACGATATCGTTCTTGACTTGCTGTATCCCATAAAGCAACTTGTGTCATTTTGCCATCAATAAGAAACTCATGCATATAAAAATTAGCACCAACAGTAGACTCGGTTGTTGGTGAAAATGTGTTATTAATAAATCTGGAAAGAAGGCTCGTTTTTCCAACACCAGAATCTCCTATTAATGATACTTTAACTTGTTTCATCTTCTTTCTTTTTCTATTAGTTCTTATTTTCTTAAAATTTTTAAGACATTTTTCCAATGCAAGAAATACAACAAATTTTTATTTCAATGATTATTGTGTAATATCAATGTGTATTATAAAGAAAACCAAACAAGTCATAGAAAACCAACATCATACAATAAAAGAATGAATGCCAATAGCAATAAATAGCATAACAATAACAATAATAATGGTAAATGATATACCAAGGAAAAAGGATTTAAAAGATGAACAATACAAAGAGAAAACAAATAAATACAAGGAAAATACAATAATAATAAAGATAATACAATAACAATAAATGAATAATAATAAATGAGATACAAAGAAGAATAAAAAGAATAACAAGTGAATGGAATAAATGAGAGTATGAAGAAATAATCAAGAAGTAAGAAGATAAAAGGAAAAGATGGTATGATATGCTTCAAGAAGTATATTCAATCAGAAAGAATAAGATAAATGAAAAAACTAAAGAAGAAAATAAAGAAAAAACAAAAGGATCGGGAGGAAAAATATTAAAACAATTGAAGAAGAAATTAAAAACAAACAAATTAAAGAAATGAATGAAAGATGTAAAATTTCAAGAATAATAAATAACAAACAAAGTACAATGAAAATACAAGAATAAATATAACAAAAGAAAGAAATAAATTTTTAATTGAAGTGTTGTATTGTTTTGCAATTAATTGGTTGAATAAGAAATTATATAAGAAATTAAGAAATGAACAAATAGAAAGTATAATAAAAGTAACAAACATCAATGTAAATAATGAAAATGAATATATTAAATATATTAAAATATTACATAAAATAAAAGAAAGCACTAAACAATACATTAAATTGAAATTAAATGATATAATGGAAGGAAGAGTAGAGTGTAATTCAATAATAAAAAATATCATATTAAAGAATAACTCTACAGAAATTGATGAAGAATACCTTAACACTCTCATCAATAAAATAAAAGAAATGAAAATAGAAAAATGTTCAAACATTAATTACTACTGGAAAAGAAAAGAAGCTGACCGATTAATAATGGAAATTAATAATAGATTGGATAATGTCAGGAAGCAGAATGCATGAAGTGGAAGATGATATGAAGAGGATTTCAATGGTTATGCACCTCTATCTCCAAAATAAAATAATAAGAGATAAATTTGATGAAATAAAAGAAATACTAAATAAAATAAATAGACTAGAAGATTTGGTCAAGGGAAGGAAATGGTACAGAATCAAGTGCATCATGAAATTAAAAGAAAATGATGAAGAAGGAATAAAAGTCAAAGCACTAGAAAGAATAAAATACCTAAAATATATGATGACAATGATTAAAGAAAGAATTAAATTTAATAAGGAAGAAATAATCAGAATCAATACAAATAAAATCATGTTTAATTCTAACAAGAAAATTAGAATAAGGAAGAAATAAAAAATGAAATATACCCAAATAACGATATTACTTTAGAATATTTGAAATCGTTATATGAAACACAGGTGATATTAAATAAAGAAAATTGGAAAATAAAACAAATTACCTTATTGAATGAAAGATATAGAAATCATGATAGTGTCATTATAACAATAAATGAATTAAATTGAAGTATAATGAAAATAAGTAACTGGAAATCACCAGGAATAGACATTATATACGGGTATTATTTGAAAAGGATGTCATCATCATGAGAAATCATTCTCAATATCTTTAACGAATGGTTGAACTTCATTCAAAACATCAAATTAGACATGGTAAGTGGAAGAACTTTATTAATCCACAAATGAGGAGATAGGAATGATGTCACTAATTATCGTCATATCAGTTGTACAAATGTAATTATGAAAGTATTTACCTCAACATTAAAAGAAAAGATTCACAGAAGACTTAACATGAATTGTGAATCATTGAAAATTAGTAGCAACCAATTGGGATGTAAGTTACAATCTTTAGCTGCTAAAGAAGGAATAATTAATAGTTATATGATGAAGCAGCAGAAAGAAGAGAAATACCCAAAATATGTGGAGTCATATTATGACATTAAGAAAGCATCTGACACAGTAAATCACGAATGGGTAATTGAATCATTAAAATATTTTAATTATGAATGTGTCATCATTGACATAATTGAAAGTATGATGACTAGATGGAAGATATTCATCGGTTATAAATTTAATGAATATCTAGGATATATTAAATTAAATAGAGGAATTTTACAAGATGATTCATTATCAAATCTACTCTTCATCATTCAGATGAATGTATTTTCTCAAATCATCGAAGAGAAATTCCCAAAAGCAAATCATACCTTATATTATGGATGAAATGAGCATAATGACGGAAAGTAATGAAGAAATGGGAATAATCCACAATGAAATAAATAAAAAAGAATATAAATTGTAACGATAGAATATAGATAAACACTGAAATCAAATTATTTTTGTTTCTTTGCAATAGCATTAACTTTTGTCACCTCTTTTTGTGCAACACGATCAACAGCAACTTTTCCTTTGATGGCATGTTTTTCAGTAACTTTTTTAATATTTTTTTCAACTTTCTTTTGAGTTTTATTTACTGCTTTGATTTGAGCGTTAGCAACAACACGAGCTGTTTTGACAAAACCAAACCCTTGTTTTTGTGCTTGAATTCCAGCTTTAACACCTGCTATTGTAGCAGCCTTTTTGATCATTCTACGTCCTTTTTTTTCAGCTTTTTGAATTGCTTTATTTGCTTTCTTTAATTGTTTTTTTTCAGTTTTTTTCACTACTTTCTCTGATTTTTTTAATTGTTTTAATTGTTTTTTCGTAATGTCGTCTTTTTTTGTTGTTTGTTTTGAAGTTCCTGCAATTTTTTTAACAACTTTACTTACTCTATTTTCTGCTTTTTTTGCAAGTTTGTGAGTGACTTTAGAAACTCCATTAATAAATTTAGTGAGTCCAAGAGTTTTATTCTTATTATTTTTTGGTTGTGAATTTCTTTCTTTCTTTGGATTAACACTTTTATTGTTTTGTTTTTTAGTACTTGTATTTTTTTTGACTTCTTCTTTCTTTACTATTTTCTTAACACTCTTTTTATTAAATTTACTGTAACTTTCTGTTGGATGAATAGCACGTGCTTTTTGTTCTGGAGTTAAATTATGATTAACAGGTTCTGGGATGGGGATTGTAGTATTTACTTTTTTAATGTCTGGGTTAGTTTGATTAGTTTTAATTTCAATGGTTTTATTATTATTAGCGTTAGTGAAATTTGTATTTGTTGGAAGAGTATTGTTAGTTAATAACTTAGTTGAATTGTTTACATGTGTTGTATTTGTAAATGGCTTAGTGGAGTTATTAATATGTGTTGTGTTAGTAGATGAATTAGTAGAGTTGTTAATATGGGTTTGGTTATTAAAAACACACTTAGGACTTTCTAGGTTATCCATTATTTTTTCAACTTTTTCTTCTTTCTTCTTCATTTGATGAATCTTCTCTATTTTCTTTTCAGATTTTTTTTGTTGTTTCTGTGCGGCTTTGATTTGTTTCTCTTGAACTTTAATCTCTTTTTCAATCTTATTTAATGCTTTGACGCTTTTCTCTACTCTCTCAACACTATCAATTAATTTATTTCCATGTAACTTAACTTCTTCTTTAATAGTAGCTTGTTTTAGTGCTTGTCTCTGAATTGGAATATCATGTTTAGCTTTTTGTAATTCATATGAATAAATGAGAGCATTGATTTTATTAAGTTTTAATTGTTCACTAAGGTCTTCTTTTGTATAAATTGCAGTTAATTTTTTTCTAGTCTCTTCGTCTTCAGCTTTTTCTAATACTAAGTACTCATCAACAGCATCATGTCTTTTAGCCTTTTTAACAACCTTCTTAGCAACTTCTCGAATAAGCATTTTAGCTTCTTTTTTAGTAAAGTCTTTTCCATTTAATTTATTCATTAACAATGTTGTTGTAGTGAAATATACTTTTCTTCTAACAGACTCAATAAATAATTGGATTTTAATTTCTTCATATGGTTTAAAGAGTTTTTCTGCTTTATGCTCAGCCATGTCTTCTGCTATTTCAACAGCCTTTCTGGCATAATGAAGTGCTTTATTTTCTGGTTTACTGAGACACTTCATATCTACTGTAGTATTTTTGTCATTTATAACATCAAGTCCCATATCTTTGATTTCTTTTTCGTTTATTTCTAATGAGTCCATAAGTTTTTTTCTTAAGTCAGTAACTTCTTTCCCCCCTTTAATAAGTTGGCTTTTCATTTCTTCTACGTTTGTGGAAAATACACTAAAGACAAATAGAATTATTATCACAGTTTTCATTTAATACTATACTTTTATAGTTCTTTTACTAGTTCTTTTAATTTTTTTGTTTTTTTTTTTAATGATTTTTTTATATAATTCTTGCTATTGAAATTAGAAATATTTTTATGTTTTAAATAACAATTAACAGTAAAAATAAATTAATAGTACAATATTAATAAACAAACATATCTTTTATTTTTATAAATGAAAAAAAATTTATTTCTCAATTATTAAAGAAATATCAAAATGGTTAAATTGAAAGAGTTTTAATTTAATACCTATTACGAATGTACATTACACCAATCTATATTATATAATACTAATATATTGTTATTAAAATTTATAAATTAGTTATTAATTATATTAATTACAAGTTACATAAATGATACCACGTTGAATATTAAAAAATAAATGATAAAAAGGTTATTATAATGAATAAGATATATCAGATTAATAATTGTTTATACTTTAAAAATAAGTTCATATCAATCTTGTATATAGAAAAATAACAAAATTTACAAAATCCATCATAGTGTTAAAGGTGATAAGTATAAACAAGTTAAATTATTAATTAACAAAAAAAAAAATAGAAGGTAATACATAAAAATAAATTATTAAAATAATATATATTTCTTAATAATATAAATAAATATGTTATATTAATAATTATAAAAATTATAGATAGAAGAATTATAAAATAAAAATTGCTATAACAATAAACACATCTTTCATTTCATAAAAAAATCATTTGTTGAAAATTAAAATTATTAAACTTAATATTCAATAAAGTTGTTTTTAATTTCTTTATTATTTTTATTATTTTTCGTTTTGTTAATACTATTTAATACAAACTTATTTTAATTTATCCTTTCAGATAATTTTTTAATATAAAGAATAAAATTTTTAGAAAATGTTAACATAATTCTTATTTTTCATGAAGATTTTTTTCTAATATAAAGTGTTTATATTCAATATTTATATACTCTTATTTATTATTATTTAAAAATATTTATTGGATAGAGAAACTACTCTTCTTTTATGATTATATTATTCATTATATGATAAATGATACTTTTTTATAAAAATAAAATATTTAAATTATCCAATGATTTGAATAAATACTAATGAGTGAATTGTGTTGGTATTTAACTTTTGACTATTTTAATATAAGTATAAAAGCTACAATAAAACAAATATTCTTTCATGAATTTTCAGTTTAAAATTTTAAATTGTATAACAAAAGAAGTTAAACAAAAATAATTTTTAAATACATACCATAAAAATACTTTTCATAACAAAAAAGTCTTGAAGTGAAGATTAAACATTTATTGAACAAAGAAGAGTTGAGTAATTAAAAACTTTAAGAAGAAAAGAATATTAAAGTAATGTATAACAAAATTTTATATTCAAAAAAATTTTGTTATATATATTTATAAATTTTATAATAAACAAAAAAAACAAAATAAAAAATCTGAATAAAAAGAAAAAACTATATTTTATAGATAAAAAAACTAAAAAGAATAGAAAAAACCCTAGTATAGTATGAAGGAACTGTAGTTTCTTTCAGAACAACCAAAGACAAAATGGTCAAGTATTGCACTAAGCCAGAGAACGTCGCAAAAGCTGCTCAAGCCCGTGGTGATAATCTTAAAGTTCACTTCAAAAATACTTACGAAACTGCTGATGCTATTAGAGGAATGAAAGTTGCTCGTGCTCAAGAATTCCTTAAAAACGTTATCATTAAGAAAGAAATCGTTCCATTCAGAAAACACAATGGAGGAGTTGGACGTAAAGCTCAATGCAAAGGATTAAACTGTGCATTTGGAAGATGGCCAGTCAAATCAGCCCAATTCATTCTTAAACTTCTTAAGAATGCTGTTGATAATGCTAAGGCTAAAGGACTTAATACTGCACTCTTGACTGTTAGTCATATTGCTGTTCAAGAAGCTCGTTCATCAAGAAGAAGACTTTACAGAGCACATGGAAGCATTAACTCCTTCTCAAGCAGTCCATGCCATATTGAACTTATTTTAACTGAAAAAGAAAAGAAAGTTGCTAAACCAACTGAAGCCCTTAGACATAAGAAAACCACTAAGGTTTCTCAAATGCTCCTTTAATTGATTCTATTTGGTTGTTATAATTTTTTTTTAAATTTATTTATTTTCAATTAAATAATAAAGGAATTGTATTAAATAATATAATATGTTATAAATCAACAATTCATTACATTAATGAAAATAATAAAATAATTGTAATTCTTAATATTTATGAATATTTTGAATTTAAAGAAAATAACTAAATAATGAGAAATATATTTTAATGATTCCTTTATTGTTTTAAACATTTAAATTGATTAATAAAATCAATTTCATAAAGAATATCTGATAATAAAAAAAAGGAATATTAAAGAAATAAATAACAACAACAACAGAAATGAAAATGTTATGAAGGATTTAAATAACACAAAAAAAAATAAAAAAAAATAATAATTAAAAAAAATATAAAAATCAACAAAAAAGAAGAACTTAAAAATGTAATATTAAAAAAAATGAAACTTGTAACCATTTTATTTGTGATAATTTATATATGTAACGCACAAGTTCCTGCAGATTTAATTGATAAAATTCATAAAATAAAAGAACAACGAATTCAAGAAGTTCAACAACTTGATAAAAGAGCTAAAGAAATAGAAAGTAAAATGGATAAATTATTAAAAGATGCTGAACAGATAAAAGTAGAAAGAACAACAACGAATATAAAAAATACGATGGTAGAAGCTGATAAAATGTTAAATAATTATACAAATGAAGAAATTAAAAAAATAAATCAGCATTATAATCAATATGAAAAAAATTTTAATGCTACTATTAAAAGTAATACAAATATTTATAAAAGAAATGAAAAAGAATGGTTGGCTCAAAAAAAATTATTAAAATTTTTAAAAAATGAAGTTAAAAAAGCTACTCTTTCACTTGAAAAAAAAAGAATTCTCTTAAAAAAAAATAGAGAAAAAGAAAAAAAAGAATTACAAAAGGCTCTTAGAGCAGCTCGTGTTGCTCATTTAAAAGGTTTAAAAGAAAAGGCTTTGGCTGAAGAACATCGTCATGAATTATTAAGAAAAGCTGCATTAGAAGAAAAAAAAAGAACTGAAGAAGAAATTAAAGAAAGAAAAAACCTTATTGCTCAATGGAAATTACAAATGAAAGAATTAGAAAGAACTGAAAAAGGTCATATGAAAACATTACAAGAAATTGAAGAAATTAAAAGAAGAAGAGGAATGGAACAAAGAGTAAAAGATATTCAATTAAGAACTAAAGCTCAAAAAGAAAGGTTTGAAAGAATTGAAAAACAAAAAGCACTTATTCGTAAAAAAATGGAAAAAGAACGTATTGAAAAATTTAGAAGAGAATTATTCGCTAGAAGATGTGCTAGTTTGACTCGTGCTTATAATAAAAGACCAAAGAAGTATGTCCACGTTTGTGTTCCAAAAAGTAATATTGAATTAATGGGAAAAATGAAGAGATGTTTACCCATTTGGAAACAAGATTTACCTTCATTAAAAAGAAAATTAAATGTTGTGGATCAAGTTAGAAAAAAAATCGCTAAAAAATCAAATTTCCTTGATCCTCAAATTGATTTAATCGTTCCAGTTTATTAAATGAAAATAAATTTTTTTCTTTCATTATTTTAATGAAATAAATTGTTTAAAGAAGAAAAGAAACGAATTACAAATTATTTAATTGACTTTGATAATATTCTAATTGTTCATTTAATTCTTTACTTTCAATTTTATTATATGATTCATTCCACCACTGTTGAAGATGTTCTTTTATTTCTTCTAATTTCTTATTTGTTTTACTTTTCTCTTGATATAATTTGATTAATTTTTTATATCGTTGTAATGCTAATGATTTCTTTCTATTCTCTTCATCTGCTTTATCCATTTCATCAATTCGTTTCCTTCCTATTTCTATAGATTCATCTGACCTTCTTTCTCTTTGTGTTTGAACATTACAATGACCTTGAAGATCACTAAATGCTTTAGGTTCAACAACAACTGCAGATACTGATAACATTCCATTTATATCAACATTAAAAGTAACTTTAAATTTAACTAATCCTTTTTTCATTCTTGGAAGTCGTGATATTGTAAATCCATCAAGATAATTGTTTTCTTCTGTTTTTTGACTTTCTCCTTCAAACACAGAAAATCTAGCTATTTCTTGATTGTCTTGATTCGTAACAAATATTCGAGACTCTTTACTTGGTAATGGTGAATATCGTGGAATTACAACATTCATTTCAGTATCTTTTATTTCAATTCCTAATCCCATTGCTGTTACATCTTTTAATATAACTTTATTCTCTTGCATTTGTCCTATCATAGACGCTCCTTGAAGTGCTGCTCCAAATGCAACTGCTTTATCTGGGTCAATACTTTTACATGGTTTTCTACCAAAGAATTGACTTACCATTTGTTCAATTTTAGGAATTTTTGTTGATCCACCAACTAATACAACTTCACTAACATCTTTTGCTTTAACCTGTGTTACTTGTAATACCTTTTCTACTGAAATGAAACATCGTGAAAACAATTCTTTGTTAACATTTTCAAACTCTTCTCTAGTAATAACTAATTCACATATTCTATCATCATCGTCTTCTTCGTCAGCATCATCATAGAAATCAGTAATATCAATTCTAGTTTCTAGTTTGTTAGAAAGAATAATTTTTGCAATTTCACATCTCTTACGTAGTTTAAAGATTTGTTTCTTACTGAGTTGTTCTACAAAATCTTTATCCTCTTCTTTCCATTTATTAAGAACTAATTCAAGTAATTTTGTATCAAAGTCATTTCCTCCAAGATGAGTGTCTCCATCTGTAGCAATGACTTTATATTCTCCATTATCAATAGATAATAGTGTTACATCAAACGTTCCTCCTCCAAGATCAAAAACAAGAACATTACTTTTTTCTTTAATATTTTGTTCAAATCCATAAGCAATTGCAGCCGCTGTAGGTTCATTAATAATTCTCATAACATCAAACCCTGCTATTTTACCAGCATTTTTAGTTGATTCTCGTTGAGAATCATTAAAATATGCAGGAACTGTTATAATAGCTTTCTTCACATCTCTTCCCATTGCATCACTTGCAATTTCTTTAAATCTTCTTAATAACATTGCACTTATATCTTCTGGTCTAAAAGCACTTAAAACACTCATATAAGGAACTTCAATGATAGGTTCATTCTTTCCATTATCTTTTATTGAGTATGTAATATATTTTAAATCTTTTTGTAATTCTGGATCATTATATTTTCTTCCAATCAACCTTTTAACATCAAATACTATTGTTCCAGTACAATTTATTGCCTCTTCTCCAATTAATCGTTGTTTATCAGTAAATGCTACAACTGATGGTGTAGTTTCTTTTCCTTGTCTATTAGTAATAATCTCAACTCTCTTTGAACTTTCTTTCCATACTGCCATACAAGAGAAAGTAGTTCCTAAATCAATACCAATGACACACTCCATAAAGAATTCGATTAACTTCGAGATGATATATCTTGAAATTATTTAACAAAATAAAAGTAATTTTATTGAATAAAATTATAATAAATTAAATAATAAATTAATATTATTATAAAATCAAAAAAATAAAATAACACAAATAATAAAATTGTGTTATTAGTAAAAAAGAATAAAATGGGTTTAAACTTCCAGTTTTAATGAACAGAAAAGAAATAACTCAGTTTATACAATTTCCTCATGAATCAAAAGACGACATCAAATTACAAATGTATAAAGAATTTGATCAATCAATATTTATTCAATTAATTCATAGTTATAAAAGAAGTGAATTTTATGATATAATTGAAAAGAGAACATATATTTATTTCACTATTTTAAAAAAATATCAATTACCAATGGAAAATGAAGATTTAATGAAAGTTCAGGTTTATAAAGAATTAATTCATTTAATTTCAGAAAATTTACCATTAACAACTATTAAAGAAATTCAACTTGACCATTTATCTTACTATTATTTTTATTTAACATTTCATTCAAGAAAAGACATATTTGATAATATTGAAAGTATTATCTTTCTTCATAGATTATATCTTACATCTCCATTTAATCATTTTTCTCTTTTACAATGTAAAAATATAATTCAAACTTCATCAATACCATTAGTCGAAGTACCATTTCAAAAAATTTCACAATTACTTCCTCTTTATAAATATAGATTAAAGAATGGATATTTATTAATTCCATCTAATGAACTAATCTATGGGTGTTTTATCTATTGTATTTTTAATCCTTTAAAACAACCAAAATTTATTGATTTATTACTTCTCAGAAATGAACCTCCATTTCTTCTTCAACCTTTATTATCCGTTTTACCAAAAACAAAACAACAAACAATACTTGATAATACTAGAGAACTTTCTGTAGTTTTATCAAAGTTACCTGCATGTATGTATCATATTCATTCATTATCTTCTGGTAAATACCAAATGAAATATGATACAAGAAGACAAATTGTTATTTTTTTAAAGAATGCAGGAGTTGATGCAAATGTTTGTATGGAATATATGAGACAAAGAGTTGATTTAATGAGAGGAAAAGAAAAGAAACAATTAGAATATTTTGTTCAACATTGTTATGGATTAAAAGGAAGTCATATTAATTTTAGTCCTGAAAAATGTAAATCAATACAACAAATGAATATTAAACCAGGTGAGGTTTGTGGTTGTATTTTCAATTCAAAACAGTATAAAGAATCAGAGAGATTAAAATGGCTAAAAGACTATATGAATTATTTAAACATCCCAGTTAATCTTCAATTATCTCTTTCACAAAAATTTTTTTCACTCTCACCAAACCAATGTTGTTCTGAACTTTTAAAATATAGTTGTTCTTCTGTTGATGTAGATATTGAAGATATTTCATATCCTAACTGGTTTCTTCAAGAAAAAGAAAAGCTTGATCGCCTCTCTGTTCTTTCTCAAATCCCTGTATGTTCTCAGCAATCAATGTGTTATCAATGATTTGTTTTTTATTAGTGTTACGGTTTTTTATGATATAGAATAACTTATTCATTAAAACAAAACTTAAAAAAACAAAATTGAATAACAAAGAAGAATCAAAAATTTGTTTTTATTATTTTTTGTTCATAAATGAAGTTGTATAAATTCTACACATACTGAAAGAAAAAAACTCTCATTCCTTAAACTTCAAAATCAATACTAAAGATAATAAAGAAATATGCAACAAATTCAACTCTCGGAACAACAAATAAGAAAATTCATTGAAACATCAAAAGGATTATCAGAAACAACTTTTAAAACATGGTTAACTGTTTGGAATTTATTTAACTTTATTACTCAGTAGAAAGTAACGATAAAATTTATTAACAGTGGTATAGGCAAAACTTAGTAATTTTCAGGAAGAAATGAAAAAACTCATTTTAGCATTAGTCTCTGAACAACAAAAATATAAAAATCATATGGAAATTAAAGATGGAGAAAACATTGCAAATACTATTATTTCTATTTGGAATAGTTGTATTAGTTTAATTGACATTATATCACATGAAAAAACTTTAACACTAATACTACAGATTATTTATAATTGCATGAAGCAGTTTGTTAATATTTGAGATATAAAAAAAAACTGAATGAAGTAAGGTTAATTAATAGTCCAATATTTACATTGTTTCAAGAATGTATTGTAACAAAGGCAATTAAAAGAAAATGTATTGATGATTGTTTTGGAATATTTAGTAAATATAAAAGATTATTTATTCATACTATCCAATGTATTGAAAGAATATTTAAGAGAATATATGATGAAAAAGTAATTGTTATTGAATCAAATAAGGTAATTATGAAATTATGTGGTTGGATTATTGGAAGAGCATGTCTTGTTCTTCCATCATTATATCTAGGATTAATGAAAATTATTGAAATACCAGATGGTGGGATTAGAATTATTGATTCATTACCAAATAAAATGATAGAACGAGTATTGCCAGAAGAATATCAAATTGCAATTCCAAATGATAATTTAGATATTAATGAAATTCTTCAATATTATTCAATGAATGATTTTATTGTTTGTATTACTAAAGGATTTGTTCTTGGTGCATTAGAAAATGATAATTTTGAACAACTATTAAATGAGTCAGTTGAATATCAATGTCTTTTATCAAAATATTTTAAAATTCATGGGGAATCAATAAGACATCAACAAGGTTATTCATTGAATAAATTCTTATTTAGTGTTGACTCAACTTTACTTAATCAAATATTTTCAATGGTTGTTACAAATACAAATTACTTAAATTATCAGTCAATTATTAAAATGGCTAATACATTCAATAAATACATTAATTTAATTACTCAACACCACGATGTTTTTAATCCTTTGACTAGATTACCTTTTGATAGTAAACTCTTAATAAATGCTTTTCATATTTCAAAACTTGCTGATAACTCATATGCATTAACAAAATTAATAGACACACTTTATCATTCCATTCAAACTTTTCCAACTGAGTCAAGAGTGCCTATTATAACTTATTTAATTAATGATAGTTTCTATTTCTTCTTCACTCATTGGTCAGATATTGTTCGTCAACACTTTCATTATTTTATTCTTTATAGGTCAACATTATGTTGGATTAAAGACATTTATAACAATAAACTCACTAAACAAGAAACAGAAATATATCAATCAAGAACAATTAAGAAGTACAATCCTTTGGATGAAGATATGAAGTTAATATTAAAAGTACGTGAAAACAGTCATGTATTAGAAAAAACAAAAGACACTTTTCCTTTAAAAGAAAGAATCATTATTGAACAATCTACACATGATTTCAGAACTTTGTCTAAAGAGTCAATTCAATGGACTACGTCAAGAAGAAAACTAACTGAAGTTCCTAGCATTGAATTTCCTTTCAAAGATTTCAGTATTTCTAGTCTTAATTGATGTTTTTTTATTGTAATTTCTTTCTTTCATTCTTTATTTAACTTGATTTGATATTCATCAAGTTTATTAGATAATACACATAACCATGTTAGATATAATACTGACATAGTTAAAACAATGACAAAATAAAGAATTATGTATTTACTGATTTTTGAACTTGTAGTTTCAAAGAAAGTCGTAAATGATTCATTTAGTCCTTTCATTTCTAAAGTAAGTCGTTAAGTAATGTACTTTTCATTATTTGATTGTGAAATGTAATT
>NW_001914914.1:0-27448 GCF_000208925.1 Entamoeba histolytica HM-1:IMSS | reverse complement strand
TCATATTCAGGTAAAGAATGTAAGACTAAGATATTATTTAAGAGTGTCAGTTAATAAAAAGTATTCATCTGGACTTTCTAAAGAACAAGAAATTTGGGTTATTAATTATCAAGATGAACCTACTAAAAATGATCCAATTTTAATGGATGTAGGTGTAGAAAAATGTGTAAGTATTGAATTTAAATATGCTAAATCATATTATAATTTAACTGATGTTGTATTAGGTCAAGTTTACTTTAAGGTTGTAAGACTTCCTTTGGCTAGTATGGAACTTCAAATCCAAAGAAAAGAAACAACTGGATTTCCACCAAATCAAACCGTTGATACTGAAGTTCTTTCTCGTTATGAACTTATGGATGGTGCACCAGTTAAAGGAGAATCAATGCCAATTAGAGTGTTTTTAGCTAATTTAGATTTAACTCCAACATATCATAATGTTAATAATATGTTTAGCGTCACTTATCATTTACATTTAGTATTAATTGAAGAAGATGGAAAACGTTATTTCAAACAATGTGAATTTAAATTATGGAGAAAACAACCTCAACCAATTAAAACATCCCCTGATGCTCCTATTAGTGTTAATACTGATTGTTTAGCTGGTTCTCAAGAAACTCCTTATAAAGGATCTGATGTTAACAAACCTTTACCAGAAGTTCAACCTCAACAATCAGAAGAACCAAAAGAAGAAATTAAAGAACCTGTCATTGAACAACCACAACAATCTATTCAAGAAGAACCAAAAGAAGAAGTGAGAGAAGAAATTAAAGAAGAACCAAAAGAAGAAGTGAAAGAAAAACCAAAAGCAATTGACATTTCTTCATTTATTCAAGACGATAAACAAGATGATGACAACTTATTTTAAATCACCTTTTCTTTAACGAATTGATTTATTCATGAATTTCTTTCATAAATTGTTATAATTTTTATTTTATTTAAAAAGAAGAAACAAAAAAAAATTGAATTATTTGTTAAACCAAAAAAAAATGAAAGATAATCATTCTTTTAGGTAGAAGAAATTAACTAAAATAAACAAACAAGTGTTTGTCATTAATCAAGAGCAAAGACAAATGGAGAAGAAGTTTTTGGACCAACAGAACCATATATAGAGACAATTTGTTCAACAAATACACAACTAACATCTACAATTCTAATTTTTTTACAAAGTTTTACAGCAAGTAATTGTGAATTAATATGAGAATTAGTAATAATAATTTTATCTATAGGACTTTGTTCTAACCTTTGAATAATTGATTCTTTTGTAACAGCAAAATGAGAAATAACACACGTAACTTTTGTTGCTCCATGTCTTAAATAATTTTCTGCTGCGGCAATTGCAGTTTTTCCTGAACGAATAATGTCATCATATAATACTACATGTTTTCCTTTACATTCACCAATAGGTTCTTTCATAATTTCAGGTGAATTTTCATTAAGTTCTCTTGGAGCTCTACATAAAACAATTCCAACTCCAAAAAGATTTGAATATGTTTCTACCCATTTTGGTCTTCCTAAGTCTGTTGTACCAAAGACTACATCTTCATTTTGAAAATCAACTTCTTTAGCAATAGCATTATACAAAGGTTTTTGAGCATATAATTCCATTGCTTGAGTTTTTTCAAAATAATGAATAATACCACTTGTATGAAGATCTAATAACAAATACAAATTACCTAATCCACATGTAGAAATACTTGAAAGCATTCTTACTGTTGACTTACAAGTAACTACTTCTCCTGGTAACGAAGCTCTATTCATTGTTTGATATAATAAATAGGGAATAACAAACACTCTTCTTCTTGTTCCTAATTCAGAAAGTTCAAGTCCAAGACGAATTAATTCTAATAATTCTTGATCATCAACCATTGAACAAACAATTAAAACGTCTTTTCCAATTAATGATGTTTTATTTTGAATTGTAAATTTATAATATAACTCTCCATCAGAAAATTGTTTTCGGATAACAGGAAGAATTGGGTATCTAAGTTTT
Source organism: Entamoeba histolytica HM-1:IMSS (assembly GCF_000208925.1). Lineage (NCBI taxonomy): Eukaryota > Evosea > Mastigamoebida > Endamoebidae > Entamoeba > Entamoeba histolytica. Next base: position 25,458 of record NW_001914914.1, on the reverse strand, counting down.
TCAGCTAAAAGATCAGCAAAGTATTTACTTCTTTTCGTATGTACAATCAATGGGAGATTAAGATAGTTGGACATGTGTAAAATTATAACTAATTTTAAAGTTGGACATTATTAACTTTATTTCCAACCCTAAATAACTCCATCAATTATAAAAGCAAATAAACTTGTTTTTCGAATATTTATTTTTATTTTCATTAAAAATGTAATTTTTGCACAAAACTACTTTCATCATTTCTAAACTTTAAACGAGTTTTTAATAAAAATAATTAGAAAATTCCTTCACTAAAATGTATTAATTTAGTCATAACACCACTTATTAGTCACTCCATTCATCATCATCATCGTCTTCTTCTTCTTCAGATGTGTCAACCTCAATGTCTTTACGTCTATTTGCCATAGCATTAGCAAGCATACTAGTTAGATCATCTTGTTGTGCCACAGTCATTTTCTTTTCTGGTAATGGTTCAGTTTTCTTAAGGACATGTCCTCCTTTGCTAATATCATCAAGAAATGATCTTCCACCAGTTGGTAACGAGACAGCTGGTGTAGTTTTTGGATTAGGAGATGTTGTATTTAATGTAGGAGGAGGTGGTGGTGGAACATTTAAATTAGGAGGAGGTGGTGGAACGTTCAAATTAGGAGGAGGTGGTGGATTACCTGATGTTGGAGGAATATTATTATCTGAACGAGAAGGTAATGTAGGTGGTACCTTACGACTAGGAAGAGGAGGTGGTGGACGTCTTGTTTGAGTATTAGGTTCTGGTGTTTCATTATTAGATGGAATAATTGGAGCAGAAGGTGTTTCTAATTCACATTCAGGTTTTTTAACGGTTTGAGGAGAATTAGTACTAGGGATGGCTGTATTTTTATTAGAGTTTGGAATATCAATTTCTTCAAAATCTTCTAACTCAGCATTTCTTTGTTTACCATTGGGTAATGAAGTTTTCACTAATGAATTTTCTGAACCAGGAGTAGCTGTTAATTGGTCTAATACACTTTGGTCACATTTACCTTCTTTAACTGCTTGTTCAACTGTAGCAATAAGTAATTTAACAGTTTCTGGATTACATAAATCTTTTCTCTTTAATCCAGCTGCTTTTAAAACACCCCTTAATTCTGGTGTTAATTTTTTGAGGTCAATAAGAACTTGTTTTTTAGCTTTAATCAATTCTCCAACTTCTTCACCAAAATTTGTACTAGAAGTAGCCATTTTTTGAATTTCAGCTTCATTTGCTTTCAAAACATCCACTATTTGTTGTAATGCATTCTTTTCTTTTTCAAATAAATTGCAAAATAGTTGAATCAATCCACAATATAATTCTCTTACCATTTTAGTTGTGTCATGAAGTCCTTGAACAATACATTGTTGTTTTAAAGTTTCTGTTTGTTTTACTTCTTCCATAAATTGTTTTAATTCAGTGGGTTGAGCCTTTAACTTTTTTTGTGATAAAGCAAGATTAGAGTCAGCACGTTTCAAATCATTTCTATATCTATCTTCAAAATTAGAAACCATACGAGGGTATTCAGAGGCATTCTTTTTTAAAATAGGTATTATTTGGTCATTAAAATATCTAGCTGTTTCATTTCTTCCAGCAAACATAACTTGTAAAATATCAATAATATTATTTACTCCTTGATCTAAATCATTAATTCCAGTATTACTTTGTAATACCAATGAATCAGTTAATATTTTAGTTTGTGTTGCATGAGCAGATTCACTTTTACAATAACCTTCACTTGCAGAGATCAATTTTTTATAATTTTTCATAGCTCCTTTGATAGCCTTATATCTTAGTTACTTTTCATTTAAAAAACTCAAGAAAATTAATCCAAACATTAATATTCTTTTTAATATATTCTTCCATTTTTTTTTCATCTTTCTTTTCTTTCATTAAATACGTGTTGCTCATACTGCGTTATATGAATATTTTTAGTTCAAATAAATCTCATTAGATAACAAATTTTTTTTTTTAAATTTTCTAAAAACAAAAAAAAGAATTTTTATGATATAAAAAACTAAAATTTATTTTAAATAAACATCTTAAAAAACTCATAAATTAACCTTCAAAATTAATGGATACTCCAATTCAAATTCAAAAACGAAAAGAAGGGTATAAAAGAGTGATTTTTTGTAGTACAAAAGTTATAATAATAAATATAATAGTAAATGGAATATTATTAATTTTATATAATTCGATAACAAAAAGAAATATAACAAGTATTATTATTATTTCAATAACTAATGGAATTAATGTTATTATACTTCATTGGAAATGTACAGACAATAAAATATTTAGTGATGAACCAGGGTTATATTTTATTACTAAAAGAGGATTAAATTGTTTAATAACAATTGTTATAAGTTCTATTGTTTTAGGAATTATTTCATTTTATGAATATGGTTTATTAGCTCAATATTATATAGAAAATACTTTAATTGATGAATCAGTTACATTAATGATTCATTGTGGAATTTATTATGGATTGTCTTCTTCAATCTTTTATTTATTTTTAGATAGATTATATATTCCTTATTATTCGGTTCTTCCTGAAACTAAATCAAATTGGATACAACAAACATTAAGACAAAGTATAATTACATTTATATGTAATTTATTTATCTTTGTATTTATAATTTTTACAGTAAAAATGTATTATTTAATGATGTATGGTTTTCAACCAATTGTTTCTCGTTTCAGTTTTTCTAATATTTTTACATTAATACCAATAATATTAATTTACAGTATATTTACTAGATTATCATTTAATTCTCTAAGTGAAATAATGAGTATTGAATTACCTTTAGAAGATAAATTTAATTAATTTATTTTTCTTTTATTAATTTATTAAGTTAATTATCTCCAATTAACTAAAATACAAGATGGTGCAATATTTTGTGTGTATAGAAAATCAAAAATAATGAAAAATGAAAGATTGAAATACTCGACAATTTGTAAAGACAAGATAGCTACAGTAGAACACATTTTACTATCTTGTATTGGTCATAAAAAATCACAAATGGAAAAACATGACAATATAGGCATTATAATCATATTGATTAATAAGAAAATATACATGAAATAAACAATATAAAAAACCTCCATATGAAACAATGTTCAAATATAAAGACATCACAATGATATTGAACAAACAAATAATGCCTAAAAGTGATGAAAATATCACAAAATACCAGATATATATGTATTAGATAAAAAGAATAAAACTAGTCTAATATTTGATATGACGATATTAATTGAACCTATTTGAAGAAAAGAAATAAGTATAATGAATTAAAGAATATTCTAATGAAAATAGAAAAGTTAAAAGATGTCAAAATAATTCCAGTAGTAATTTCAATAAATGGATTAATGAATAAAGAAAGTAATAAATTAATTAAAGAATTAAAAATTGAGATTGACATCGAAAAAGAAATTAAAAACCTTGTAATAAAAAACATGATGGATGTCATGGAATACTGCTTCTGTAACAATAAAACATACTCCGTAGAGCTACTTGAAGATGAAGTTACAGTATTAGTCTCCCCTGAGCCAGGAAGAATAGAAACTATTTCTATTAATACTTAATTAATATGCTTATTATTAATTTATTAAATTAATTAAAAAATATAATAAAAGTATTATAATAAAATCATACTTATTCTTTGTCTTTTTTTTTGTTCTTTTAATTAATTAAATGGAAGAAATTTAATAGGAAGTTGCCATTGATGATCTTCAACTAAAAATGCTTCACACCAATTTTTCCATAATGATTTTTTAAATTTATTTTTAAATATTAATCCTGAACTAAGAGAAGAAATAAATTGTAAACATTCAATAGTAGTACAGTTAAATGAAATAAAAATTGTTTGAACCAATAAAAGAATAAGTAATGAAATACCACAAGAGAATGAAATACATAATCCAACTAATGAAGGAACAAAAGAGAAATTAGGGATGAATGAACGGTAATAAAGAATTAATACTATTTTTCTAAAATTTGTTATTGTAACTATTGTTCCATATAAAAGAAATAAATAAAAATATCGAATATTATGTAATCCAATACAACAATTCATCCATGAACAATGATGATCCATTCTTAATGTACATCTATTTAAATTAATATATTTATTTCTCTTCTTCTTGTTTTATTTATTTCTTTAAAAGATATAAATTAAAAATATTTAAATATCAAACGAATTACATGTTCTACAATGATGAACTCTAAAATATTTTTCTTTACAACATATTTTACAATATCCTGTTCTTTTAAATGAATAATAACGAAATGAAATTTTATTTTTTGATGTATTTTTACATTTTATTAAGAAATATTCAATACAAAAAAAACAATAACAATTAATACTTTGTATAAACATATTATTTAATGAACTAATTGGATATATTAAATTATATTGTGGTATTATATTAAAACTACTTAAAATAAATAATAATATTGTTAATAAATGTACACAATAATATGCAATTGTTGATAATGAATGTTCAATAGAATCATAGAATTTATTAAGTTTCCTTTCTTTTGAATTCATTTCTATTTATTTAGTTCATCAGATTAAAATTCAAATATTTTTATTTGAAAAAAAAAAAAAAAAAAAAAAAAAAACAAATCAATTATGATTAACCTTATTTTTAGGTTTTTCATCATGTTGAGAAGTGAGTGAATCAGTTTCTTCAACACGCTTTATTTCTATTCAAATAAAGTTTTTGCAAGCATGCTCGACTTAAATGGTTCCTCAATTAAGTTGCTGCCTGACTTTTATTTTGATTTTAATGAGTAATATAATATTTCTCATTCTTTATATTGTTGTTTTAAGGAGAGTATATCCATAACATACTGTTATAGCTCATCTCCTTTTACCTTCGACACCCCTTAAAGAAACCCTATTCCTTGATAATATCCTTATTTTTAATTTTTGTGCAACAATATCAATTATATATGCGTCTTCTTTAATAAATGATAATTCTTAATACATAATACCTCCTTAGTAAATAATAATCCTTATAAATAATAATGAATAACAATACACGTTAATGAATAACAATACACGTTAATGAATAATAATCTTTTATAATAATCACTTCTAATAAATATTAATAATAATAAACAGTTAGTGTTGAATAGATATTATCTCACCAAAGGCACGTCATGACCAGACGATAACTGGGAGATTCGAAGCATGGGATTATTTTAGGGTTTCATGTGGTGTCTCTGACGTGCCATCTTCGAATCTCAAATATTTTTATTTGAAAATTAAAATAAAGAAAAAAAAACAAAAGCTTTTTTTCAATAGGTTTGCAATGAATTATCTCATACATTCTTGTATGATGTTTCAATGTCAAGTTGAGTTGCTTTTAAAATCAAAAAACTTAAGTTGATTTATTACTCATGTCTTTCATTTTATCAGCAACAAAGAGTTTATTTTAACCTTAAAAAAAACTCTGAAAAAGGTTTTAGAAATCATCAGCTTTATATCCTTACACTGAAGGGTTGTAAGCTGATGATTGAATAAAACCATTGTCATTACAATTTGACCAAAAGAAGTTTTCATTATTCTCAACAACTGGTGTTTCAACTGTGGTTAATATAAAATAATAATTAGGATTTGACTCTATATAATTATTATAATAAGTAAAATTGCTAATCAAATCACAAGACCCATTTTGAGAATTGTAATAATTAATAAATTGTTGTTCTTCATTAATTGGCATTGGTGGAAGTTCATTATCATACTGAGAACTTGTTTGTGCATTAAATGTTGCTTCTAAAAATTCATTGTGTGTATTTAGTTCGTTTAATTTTTTATATTCACTTTGTTCAGTTTTTATTGGCTCAATAGTAATAACTCTAGTCTCATCATCTTCATCGTCTTTCCTAACCTCACTCACATAACTTGGTCTAACAATACATTCCGGACAAATAACATCATTAGTTGAACCAATATGTGAAGAAATAGAAATAGGTTGCATCATACGATGAAGTGGTTTAAGACTAAATTCATTTGGTAATTTAAAGTTGTTAATAAATGATGATAATGGGAGCTCAACATTAGAAATCATCAGTGAAGTATCACGTTTGTGACCACGGACAACACTCTTGAGCTCCTTATTGAGTAAACCTCCAATACGAGCGATGTCCTCTCCACTGATGACAATTGCCCCCAAAGATAAAACACTAATACGTGACATTTTTAATGTAACAGAAGAATTTTTAGTATTCTTTAAAACAATTTTCCATCCTAATTGTTCAAGCATACAAATTAATGAATTGTTAGTAGCGGCTGTATGATTTCTTTTATTATATTTAGTATAATGACTTTTACTTTCATCAACTGTCTTTCCACTCGTATAAATCAAATGTTCGATATATTCAGCAAAATTGTATATTTCTTCATCAATTATTACTTCTTTAATATCCATAAATTGACAAGTGTCTGAACTTTTTCGTGGACTTTGAATAATGAATTTGATTCCATATTGAGTAAGAAGAGCCATTAATGTTGTTTCTTGTTCAGCCTCAAATGAAACAGAAATTCGTTTGGCTTCAGTGCCATTTTTGGTGTTTCTTAATGCAGAAGACATCACAGTAACTGAAAAAAGTTTTCAAATCTAAGTTGTTCTTCCCCATTTATTAGGACCCTTTAGTTTTGAGTCATTGAGAATAACAATCCATTATTCCTTTTACTTAATCAAATTAGTATAGAAGGGTATAGAAATAATTATTTTTTATTGAAAGTCCTTTGAGGTTGAGTTTAAATATCCTAATCTTCTCAGTTTTTCCCGAAAATATCTGGATATAACAGAAAGAACAAAAATTTTCCTTTTTTTTTCATTAAAAAGTGATACTTCAATAATAATTTGAATGTAATAAGTTGTTATTTTTATTATTTATAAGATGAAAACTCAATATACTAAAACTAATATTCTGCAAAAAGAAAAAACTAAAGACTCATAAATCTTGTTTAATACTTTAATTAAATAAAATTTTATTAACCCTAGTTATTTTTAAAAATAAAACAAGAGAAGAACAATCTTTATTTATTTTTATTTTTTTTTTCTTTATTGAAAATAAAAAGAAAATAAAGATTCTTGAAGTATCAATGACACTTTATTGATGTATAGTTGATATAGTAAGAAAATTGCATAAATATGTTTTTTTATTTTATAATATGTTTTTATAATGTTATTGGATAGAATATTTTAAAAAAAAAATTGTTTTTTTTTGTAATACTTTTTTAAATGGGATAAATAACATAATATTAATTGAATTACAAAAATAACAAAAAAGCCAAAAAATAACGAAAAAAAATAAAAATAAAAAAACAAAACTTAAAAAAACAAATTAAAATCTCTCAAATAATGAGCAAAGAGCCTAAATTACCAAGACAACCAAATACACAGAAAAAAGTTGCTTCAATTAATGATCCATCAGTTGCAAAGGATCTTAATCCTATTCGTTGTACAATAATTGAAGATGGAGTATGTAAAGAAAAAGAATATGAAAAAGTAAAATTATTAGGAAGAGGTGGTTTTGGAACAGTATTTAAAGTAATTGAAAAAGGTACTAATAAAGAATATGCAGCTAAAGTTATTCGTAAAGAACCATTAAAAGGAGTGTTTTTAACAAAACTTAAAAGTGAAATTGAAATACATAATTCATTAGATAATTGTAGAATAGTAAAATTACAAGATGTATTTGAAGATAATAAATATGTATATATTTTACTTAACTTATGTAATCAAGAAACATTAAAAGAAGTATTAGTTAAAAGAAAGAAATTACATGAACCAGAAATAGCATATTGGATGAAACAAGTATTAGAAGGAATAGTATATCTTCATAGTTGTAAAATTATTCATAGAGACTTAAAATTAGCTAATATTTTTATTCATAATATGAATGTTAAAATTGGTGACTTTGGTTTAGCTGCTAGAATAGATCAAGAACATAAAAATAGAATGACTATGTGTGGTACTCCAACATCAATGGCACCTGAAATTATTGCAAAAACTGGTCATTCATATCAAGTAGATATTTGGGCATTTGGTGTTATGTTATATTATTTAAAATTTGGAATTACTCCTTTTAATTCTTCAACAAGAGAAGTTGTATATAAAAGAATTGAAAAATGTGAGTTTTCTTTTCCAAAACGTCCTATTTCTGATACATTAGTAAAATTAATTAGTGCTTTATTACAAAAAGATTCTTCTTTACGTCCAAGTGCATCAGAAATATTAGAATATTCATTTTTTGCACCAAACAGAGTTCCAAATAGTTTACCTGTAGAAGCCTTATCAAAAGATATTGATTGTACAATGTTAGAGTTTGGAGGAAGTGGTATAAATGATATAAATTCTATTCATGACAATCCAAGTGAATCTATTATTGCATCACTTAAAATGATTTTATCTAAAAGACCAGCAGAAAATGCATGTATTATTTCAGGGTCAGAATATAATTATATTGTTGATTATCTAGATAAAACAGATAAGTACGGTGTATTATATATGTTAGATGATGGAACTATTGCAGCTAATTTTAATGATAGTACTTCTATGTTTATGAGTAATGGATTTTATACTTATTTTGCTAGAGATATGAGTAGACTAGATATTGAAGCACAAAAAATTGATTCACAAGTTCATGACGTTAATAAAAAATGTCGTATTATTAATGGATTTTGTAAACAACTAAAAGGAGGTAATCCAGAAAAAACTGGATTAAAAACTTGTCTTGTTCGTAAGTTTATTGTAAGAGAAGACTTTAATGTATTTTTATTTACAGACAACTCACTTCAAGTTTTCTTTACTGGAACAAATCCAATATCATATTTTGTTGACCCGTATAATATGATATTAACAATTCTTAAAAGTTCTAATGAAAAATATACATGTGCTGTTGATTGTCATAAAGCTATGTTATGGGATTCTGATGCATCTCAACATTTCAGTCTTTTAGATTTATTATTACAAGAATTCTCTAATAAAATTGAAATGGTGTAATGATATGAAAAAGAAAATAATACTTATCAAATGATTGAATCTTTTTCTATTTTATATTATTTATGTATTACTTTTATTTTTTTTTTTTGTTATCCAAAAACATATAAAAAAAGAAAGTTATAAAAAAATATTGATTTTTAATGAGTATGTAATGTAAGATATTCTTCATATTGAGTTAATATCAATAACATTGAAAAATTATTACTTATTTGTGCATAATCCATACACTGACTAAATACCTCCTTAAATAATGATGAATCTTCATCATCAATAAGATAACTTAATGTCATTGCAACTTCAATAGTTAAATATTGACTTAAATTCCATGTTTTTTGAGAATAAAATAAAATAATCTCCTGAATAATACGAAGATAAATTTGATGAACACAATTTGATTCATTGACAAGTAATTTACCAAAATCTCGAATAAGAAAAGCTAACATTAAATCCATTTCTTCATTACTCATATTAAGTGATGTCACATCATGAAGTAATTCATCTAATTGACTTTGTTTTTCTATTCTATATAATCAATATATAAATATTTATTAAATGGATTGATAAAAAACAAACATTTCAAGGTTATTAAGACTTTGTTTTGTTAATTTAGAACTACTCTTATTTACAGTCGGTTTATAAAATACTGAAAGATTAGACATAAAAGGATAGTTATAACTCTCTTTTGTTAAATGTTTGTATCGTTCATTATAAACTCGAATAAATGCAGCCATAATATCAGGTGTTGGTGAACAAAGAACTCGATATAATAATGAAGGAATAAGTGTTCTTACTAATAATTCACACTTTTCATCACTAGCTAATTGATAAATAAATTGACCAACACAAACTGTTAAATTATTATGGATTATTTCATTAATTTTTTGAATAATATTAGAATTTTCAACAATAGTCTTACACTTTTTATCGTCTAATTCATTAATCTTCATTCCTAAAATTTCTTCCCAATTCACGTTCTCACTCATCAACTTCTTCAACTTAAAAATTTTTTTATTTTTTTTCTTTCATTTTTTTATTTCTTTGTTCTTTCAACAATCTTCTTAACCCTAATTCAATTTACCATTCTTTCCAATGGAACATCATAAATCAGGTAGTTTATCTCAAAAGAATAAACCTTTTAAACGTAGGACTGGTTCTAAAAGACAACAAAAGATTAAAGGAAAAAAGAAAACTGAAGCAGTTTCTTGTAGACCAATTTTGGCTGATCCAAAGGAAGTTAGAAGAAATCAACAAAAACAAAGACAAATGGCTTCAAGACAAAAACAATTAGAAAGAAATAGAAAAGAAAAAATGGGAATTGGTGCTCCAAGACTTGTTGGGTTTATGAGTCTTGGAGGTGGAAATGTTCAACAAACTGTTCAAACATTATCTCAACATTGGACTGTTGCAAGTGTTAGGGGTGATATTACATATGTCAAAACAGAATTTAATAAACGATTAGCTCTTTGGTTTACACAACAAGATATTTGGAATAGAATGGATGTTGGTAAAATTGCTGATATTATGGTATTTGTTATTGGAGGAGAAACAACACCAGAAGAAGAAGAAAAATTAGATTTCTTGGTTGCTCAAGGATTAGGTGATATTGTTTTATTAGGAGAGAAAGGAAAATTAAAGAAAGGAAGATGGTCTGGAATGAGAGTATATGACGCAGAGAAAGAAGGGGGATTAATTGTTAGAAATTTGTGTGATATGGCTGTTAAAACTAAGATTGAAGGACCTGGGTATTTTGTTATTGATTCAGCAGAAAAGAAAGAAGATGGAGTTGTTATCAATGGGTATGTAAGAAGGTCACAACTAAGTCGATTATATAGTGGGTATATTGTTGGTATTGGAGATGTTAGTGTTAAGGCTATAGGAACTGATATTGACCCTTATGGTGTTGGAAATAAAACTGAGCATTCATTCGAGATAGAACAAGAAGAGGTAGATGAAGAAGAAAAAGAAGAAGAATCTAATGAAATGAGTGAAGAAGAAGTTTCAGAACCTCAAAACAATACTACTACTGTAGTTCATATTACTAAAAAAGTACCAGTTGGAGCAGGAAGTTATACAGGAGCTTGGATTGTTGGTGATGAAGGAGAAGAGCTTGAAGAACAAGTTGTTGAGGAAATTGAAGAAGATGATATGAATGTTGATGATGTTTTAGATATGGAAGAAGAAAATGAAGAACATGTTAATGAAACTGATGAAGAAAGAACAAATAGGTTATTTAATGAATATATGGAATTTCCTGATAGATATAGAGTTAAACGAGGAGAGTCAGCTAAAGAAACTTTTAAAGGATATAGAGGACTTAGGTCATTAAGACAAAGTGAATGGGATTGTGATGAAGAATTACCAAAAGAATATAATGATCTTGTTCAATTTGATAATTATAAAAGAATGTGTGAATGTTTTAAAGATGTAGAAGATGGAGTTGAAGAAGGGACATATGTTTCAGTTTATATATCAACACCACAATATGCAGGTTCTTTAGTAAACAAAGTTTTTTGTTCATTAAGACAATATGAAAATGAACAATCAATTATACATGTATTATTTACAATAGAACCAGACTCATTACCATTAAAATCAAATACAACATTTACAATCCAAATTGGAGATAGAAGATATCAAAGAAATATTGTATTTACTGAAAATGGAATGATGGGAAATAAATATAAAATAATTCGATGGGCTGCTCCTGGTAGTTGTGTTATTGGATCATTTTATGGATATATAACATATCCACCAGCACCTGCGATGTTATTTATGAACGTTGATGGAAATGAAGAACTTGTTGCTACTGGAACAGTAGATAATGTAGATCCATCAAGAATATTAATCGAAAGAGTATTATTAACAGGAACACCAATTAAAATTGGTAAAAGAAAAGCAACTATTAGAGGATTATTTACTCAACCATCAGATGCTAAATGGTTTAAACCTATTGAATTATTTACAAAACAAGGAGTGTGTGGAAATATTTTATGTTCTTTAGGTGAAAAAGGTTTAGTTAAATGTACATTTGAACAACAATTAAAATCAAATGATGTTGTAACTTTAGCATTGTACAGAAGAGTTTTCCCTCTTCCACCACTTGTTTCTGCTAATTGATTGAGTTTTTAATTTATTTGTTCAATATAAATTATTATTTAAAAAATCAATCATTTAAAAAGCAGCTTCATAAAGTTCATTTAATTCATCCATTTGTCTAATAAGTTCTTTACAACCATCTTCCATTACATCAAAAGGAGTTTTATTGCTTGATTTTTGTGTTTGAATTCTGAAAACAACTTTTGTATCACTTGGATGAGGAATACTATATCCGCACAAATCTGTGTCTGGTAAATTTGCAATAACATGTCTTAATGGGTTAGCAAAAGTGTGATCTTCTCCTTCGATAGTATAACTAATACCGTTTGACATCTATCAAATTTTAAATCTAAGTTTTTTTTAGGGTTTTTATTTTTTTTCATTTTTATTGATACTTTCATTCACATTAAATTTCATCTTTTTTTTCTTTTCATTTAACATATTTCCTTTTTCTTTATTTCTTTTTTAAAAAAAAACTTCACTTCTTAATTCTTTTAATTCTTAATATTCTTGTTTGAATCTTTTTTTTTATTTAGAATAAGTCTATATTCAATTGTCATTCTCTCTTGTACAATATATTTCATTTGATTCATTCATATATTATTGATGATGTCCAATACTTGTTGTATTTTTTTTTTATTACTTTTATTCTATACTTCAACTTTTTTTAATTATTTATAAAATTCATATCAACTCCATAATAAAATTTATATCAGTTTATTATCAGAATATCATTTTATTATAGAGAATGACTAAATTATTTTTAAGAAAAATTGATTAGAACAATATCAATTATCTTAATAATCATAATTTTAACATCTATTCTATTTTTATTAAGATTAATGACAACAAAAAATCTCTTTTTTTATTTTGACGTCAATGTTAATATATACAAAAAAATAATCTCAAAACAACACAAATAAAAAAGAAAATAAACTGGAGTTTAAATTAGTGAAGATAAGAAATCATATCAGAAAGATCTCTTTTAATCCAGTCTGCACGATTTAACATTTTCTCTAATGATTGTTTAATAGTATTTTCAGAACCTACAGCTGGATGGTCAATAAAGAATTGAGTGTAGTATTGATATTTTTCATGAGATGAATAATGTCCTAAAAGTCCTTCTAAAATCCAATTTCTAATAGAAGACATTCCTGTACCAAATTTCTCATTAATATAATCAATATGACTTTCTACCCATTGACAAGGAAGTTCACTTTCACCTAATAATGAAAGAATCATAATAAAACAGAAATCTTGCTGTCTAACTTTATTAACTGCAAAATCAATAACTTTTTTAATAATTTCTTCATTTTTAACTAATCCTAATCCTCTTAATGCATTTCTTTTTATTTCTGGTGTTTCTCCATTCAAATATAACTGACATAATTTCTCAAAAATTGGTTCTGTAGCATTTCTTCCAGCAATTGAACAAATTGGTTGTCTCATTTCTGCATCAATTTTACTTAAATCACCAACTTCAATAACATTAAAAGCTTCTTTAATACTTTCTTGGTTATTAAGAGTTGTTAAACATAAACTTCTTAACTTAGCATCTTCTATAGGTTCACCTGGAATAGTTTTTAATCCTAATTGTTGTAATGCAGGTCCAAGTAATCTTTCTCTTTGTTGAATAACAAATTGAGCAACTTCAGTTCCTCTAAAAATATTTTTAAGTTCAGTTAAATGTTCACAAACAACTCGTGCAACTTGATAAGTATCTGATACAAATGGTTTTAAAGTTTCAATAAAGGCAAGATAATTTTTTGATGAAACTTTACCAAGTTTACATAATGAATATAAATCATCAAGAATACCCATTGTTTCAATTTGACATAAGGTTTGGTGTTGAAGAATATTAAGTAATTGTTCAGAATATTGAACTCTATAAAATCCAGTACTCATAGTATTAGCAATAACATAAGGTTGATTCCATTCAATACATGCACTTTTTTCTGTTAATAAATATGTTTGTTTATATTCTCCACATGAAAGAATCATTGGTATTTTCCATAATTGTTCTGACTTACACCCACATCTTTCTTGTGAAATAAATAATTTATTGTTTTCTATTTTAACTGAAACAACTGGAAAACCTGCTTTATATGTCCATTCTTGAACTATGTCTTTTAAATTAATACCACAAACTTCTCCAACACATTCCCACATCTCATCACTAATTGCATTCCCATACATATACTTCTTCAAATATAAACTAATTCCTTTCATAAATTTATCAAATCCAACATAATTAATCATCATATCAATCAATGCACTACCTTTATCATATGAAATTAAATCAAATAATTGTTCTATATCACTAGCTTTCTTTACTGGAACACTAATTGGATGAGTTGAAATACATCCATCTGAATCTAGAGCTGGAAGAACTGACTCAAACTCATTTGATACATTCATATGCCATTCAGGGAATAAAGTGGCTGTAGCAAATAAATCTCCCATATAACTAGCAAATCCTTCATTAAGCCAAAGATCATTCCACCATTTCATTGTAACTAAATCACCAAACCACATATGTGCTAATTCATGACATACAACACTGGCACAACGTTTTAGTGATTGACTAGAAGCATTTTCTTGGAGAACAACTTCAGATTCACGTGAAGTAACACATCCCCAATTTTCCATTGCACCAGCTTCAAAGTCTGGTAAAGCTATCCAATCACATTTTGGTAGTGGATATTTAATATCATATGCTTGTTCATATAATGTAAGACATTTACTCATAGTTTCAAGAGCAAATTTGGATACATTTTTATGGTTTCTTGGGAAATGAAGTCCTAGTTTAATTCCTCTGACTGTTTCTCCATAATAACTAGTAAACTCTCCATTAATAAAAGCAATTAAATAAGTGGACATCTTTAAAGTTCTTTCAAATTCAACAATTTTAAATTCTCCATGTTCTGTAACAACTTTAATTGGCATATTAGAAAAACAGTCATCTCCTTTAGGTACTTCCATTATTATATCAAAAGTGGCTTTATAATTTGGTTCATCAAAACATGGGAATGCTTTACGTGCAGAAGATGGTTCAAATTGAGTACAACAAATAATTTTAGTTTTACCATCAATTTCATATTTTGATTGATAAAATCCACATAAATCATCTGCAGGAAGGCATCCATTATACTCAATTTCAATTTCATATTCTCCTTGTTCAAAATGAACTCCAGTAAAAATTAATTGTTCTTTTTCTTTATCTTCTTTGACAACTAATTCATGAAGTTGAGGCTTAATACAACGAGATTTAATGTCTTTTATTCCAACACCATTCAAAATAAGTTCATCTGTTGGTTGAATACAATTAATTACAATATTTGTTTTACCATAATTTAAACTTAGTGCAGGGTCAGGTTTAACATAGATTTTATAATGTAAAGGAATAAAGTTAGTTGGCAAAATTTCAGTCATAAAATAATTATAAAGTTCTCAAAAATTTTTAGTTTAAATGATTGAAAGAACTTTTATGACGACTCATTAATACATCATTGAGGTTTATTAAATAAATCAATTAATTTAATGAAAGAGAAGACTAAATATATTCTGGTTCATCTTTTATTTCATTTTCTATTTGAATAGTGGTAGTTGGTTGATTTGTTATATTATTTTGAGAATTTTCTTCCTTCTCTTCTTTAATATTAAATTCCATCATTAATTCATTAACACTCATTCCTTCCCATACAGTAACATTTTTTCCATTCATATTAAAGTTATAACAGAAATCTTTTGTTTTACATTCATTTAGACATTCTTCAAATAATAAATCATCTTCTTTGTTTTCATCACCTTTACTTTCTTCTTCATTTCGAGGAAATTCCCTAACAATTTCTTGCATTGTTCCCATAGCACTCATCATTGGTTGCATAGACACTAATAAATCTTCAAAATTACCATCATCGGGAATATAAGTAAGGTTACGTGCTTTACAATACTTTTCAAGTATTAATTGAGCACCAAATACTCCCATCATATCATTAAATTGTGCATTTTTACCAGACATTTTTTGATGACCTTTCATGAAAGTTTTAATAAATTGTTCAACACCTTTTAAATCATTTTTGAATAAAAGCCTAGCAGAATCAACAGTTTTTACAACAGTATCTTCAAAAAGATTCATCATAGCTTCTGGATATTTTTTACCATATTTTGTCTCAATTCCTTTTGCAGCATCAAGAAATGGAACAAGAGCAAATCGAAGAGCATCAGAAATAAAATAAAATGGATCACCTAATTCATTTTTTAATGACTTCATAATATTTTTATCAATTGGACGTACCCTATGTTCTATAAGATCTGTAACAATCATATTAGTTAATTCAACACTAGAAATATTTGGATATCCTTCTAAAAATTTATTTACTCCAACTTTCATTTTTTCCATAGCTTCATATCTACTTCCCATAAATTCAAGAATATCATCTGTGTTAAATGAATTTAAACAAGCATCATATAATTTACCAAATATAGTAACACTATCATTCTTTCTTTTATAAAATGATTCATTATTTGTTTTACCTTGATATCGTTGACGTGCTGCACCATAAAGTTCTTCAAATGATTGTACAAATTCATCATATCCATCATTTTCATCTTCAACTGACTCAAGGTTATATTGGTAATATGCTAAATCTAAACAATTTGAAAAAAGGTCTTCATCACTCAAAGGTTTTGGTTTAGGTGGTGTTTGCATTTTTACTTTTTATTATCACAAATTTTTAGTTTTAACAAAATTTTATTTATTTATTTATTTTTTTGATTAAAGCAAAGACGAAAAAAACTAATAAAAAGTAATAATAATTAATAATATTCATATAATTAATAAAAAACAAAGTTTAAAAAATTACTTTTTGTTTTAGAATTATAATTTGTAGATGATAAAAAGAGAAAAAAGCATTTCATGAAATCAATACTTGAAATATGTCAAAATGGAGGTACTAATGAATTAATTAAAATGATTGACGATGGAATACCTTTTAATTCACCTGATGAAAATGGAATGTATCCTATTCATTATGCAGCATTATTTGGAAATGAAGCAGTTATTAGAGTATTAATAAAACATGGTGCAGATGTTAATGTACAAACAATCAATGGAAAAACTCCATTACATTTTGCTGTACAAGGAGGTAGATTAACATTAACTAGAATACTTCTTCATGACAATGCAAACCCAGCAATTGTTGATTCACAAAAGAATAATGCATTGACATTAGCATGTAAACGAGGATTTTTACCAATCGCAGAATATATATTAATTCATTCAAATGGACTTGCATCAACAGCCATTGACTATTGTTGTAAAGAGAATTATATAAATTTAATTAGAATGTTTATTGATTATGTTACACCACAAGAATTAATGGAAGGATTATCTAAAATGAACTTATCAAAATGGGGTGATTTATCATCTAAATTAATGGTTCCATCTGGAGATTTTACTTATGAAATTGACTGTCAACCATTTGATAAACAACTTTGTGACTACTTTATTAATTCTACACCTCCTTTAGACGCACCTTTAAACGTTCATTCTTCTATTATATTTAATGAAATACCATACTTTGCTTTAATCCCTTCTAATTCACAAGTTTCTTTATCACCAGAACCTCTTATTGTAATGTTGAATTATTGTTATACACACACAATTGATTCTTTATTATTAAGCCATAAACCTATTACTTACGGTATTGAAATTCTTCGTCTTTCTCATCCACAACGTCTAGGTTCAATAGTTCCATTAATAACAAAAGTAATTGAACAAATTATTCAAAGTGATTTATCTGAAATTGGTATATTAGTTGAATTCTTTAAAACACAAGACCATCGTTATTTTTATGAATCATTATTTCAAGGTTTAATATCTACTTTATTAAAACATATTTCAGTACCATCTGTTTTAGAATCAGTTCAATCTCTTCCACGTGGATTTATAGATGATATGATTAACCTTTTACCAACACAATATCCAGATATTCAATTACCAAATTATAATGAATTAAAGAATCTTCAATGGTGATTATTTGATTGATTTATTCTTCATTAATTCTATTTCTATTAGTATTTTTAATAAAAACTTTAAAAAAAAATATGTAACAAAATAAAAAAATTAATTATTAGAGTAAAACACACCCTCCTTTCTTTTTCTCTCTATTTTTTTCTGATTGTTTCTTTCCACTTTTTTTATTTGATGACTTTGTACTATCTTCTTTTGGATTTAATGGTTCAAACAACATTTTCATCATTTGTTCATATAACTCTTTAATGCCTTCTCCTGTTTTAGCTGATACCTCAAAATATTCACAATTTAAGCTTTTGGCTACTTCTTCGCATTCTTCCTCTGATATTTTTTTATCGTTACTATCAATTTTGTTTCCTACAATTAATTTAAGATATTGTGATCCAATATATCTATCTCCATACGATAACCAATTTTTACAATTTTGTATAGAATCTTTTTCTGTTTCATCAAACATTGCAATTAATAAATTTGCATCATTATAAAATGTAGCAGTTGTACTAATATCTGTTCCTAATGGATCCATAAAATTTAAAATAACTTCTTTATTGTCATAAATTACTTTTTTATTTACCTATAAATCAATACTATTCAGTTACAAATGTTGTTTCTTTTCTTTTCTTTTTAATAAAACAAACAGAGACATCTTCAAATGGTGTTGATTCTTCAACAAATGTATCCTCAAGAAGTCTACGTACAAGAGATGTTTTACCTATTTTTTCATTTCCAATGACACAAATTTTAAAGCTATATTTCTGGGTCATTCAAATAAGTTTAGTTTTTTTAAGTTCTTTTCAATTTCTGTATTTCACTTTTCATCTTTTTTTCTTCAATCCCGAAAAATAGAACGTTATTTTATTTCTATACACATAATAATTGTATTAATATTTCTTTCTTTCTTGATTGAGTCAATAACTTTTCCTTGTCATTTGTTCAGAGGAAAGTAATTAAAAAAAAACGCAAAAAAAGTTAGCATTTTTAATTTAAAAATATATGTTTGTAATATGTTAATATTTTAAGTGAAATTGTTTCAAAAAAAATTATTTTAATAATTTATTTAATGGTTATTTATAAATAGATAGCGATGTAAATTTTGTGTTATTCTAAATAATTCAACTTATTTTTAGGTTGATTATTTTTAAATTCCTTCTTATTTATTTTTATTTATCCATTATTAAAATATGAAGTGTCTATGAATAGAACAATATATTATTAATAAATAATTTATTATCATTTTATTTTTGTATTAATTTTATATTTAAATATGACACTTTGATTCATTTAGAAAAAAGTATAAAACTTTCTAGAAATTGATTATTTTTAATTTCATTTTATGTGGTGTTGTTTTGCCAAATTTATTACATTTTAAGAGCATTCTTTAGCTAGTTTTTTATTAATTGTACCCAATATTAACAATTCCCATAAGTACAAAAAAATGTTATAATTTTATTGTCTCAGTTTTGTTATTTTTGTTATACTGAATTAATTCATCGATTTTTTGTTTCATTGTGGAATATCTTTTTCTTTTCTAAAAATTTAAATAATGTTAAAAATTATTTTTGTTATTTTTGTTATTTAAAAATAGTAGTTATTTTATATTACTCATCTTTCTATGTTCCATTGATTAACCCATGAATCTTATCAAATATGTTTTTTTTTCTTTTAACGTGTATTGAGAAAATCTATAGTAATACGTCAAAGTTAATGAATAAATTAAACCTAAACTTTAAATGCATAAACTCTTTTAAAGTCATTACTATTATAAAAACGAATCACGTATTAAAGAAAAAAAAACATTTTGAAAGAATAATAGTTTTTAGCAGAAGCAAAAACAAAAACACTTTATATACAATAAGCATATTAATTAAGTATTAATAGAATTAGTTTCTATTGTTAATGGATCAGGAGAGACTAATCACATCAATGAGCTTTCTTCTTGTAGCTCTACAGAGTATGTTTTGTTGTGATTGAAGCAGTATTCCATGACATCCATCATGTTTTTTATTACATGGTTTTTAATTTCTTTCTCGATGTCAATTTTTAATTCTTTAATTAATATAATACTTTCTTTATTCATTAATCCATTGATTGAGATTACTACTGGATTTATTCTGACATCTTTTAGTTTCTCTGTTTTAATTAGCCTATTCTTTAATTCATTATACATATTTCTTTTCTTCCAATATTCTCCATTAATATTGTGATCAGCCACAATAGTCATATCAAATAATAGACCAGTTTTATTCTTTTTATTTAATACGTATATATCTGGTATTTTGTGGTATTGTCCATCACTTTTAGGCATTATTTGTTTGTTCAATATCATTGTGATGTCTTTATATTTGAACATTGTTTCATATGGGGTTTTATATATTGTTTATTTCATGTATAGTTTCTTAGAAAAGAAAATTAAAACATAAAGAAATAAAAGATACTCAATTCGTTTAATTCATTATTCAATTCAAATTTATTTACTTATGAATTAAAAAAATAATTTATTTTTATTACTTAAGAATAGTTTATATTTATTTTTTCTCTTCAAATATTTATTCTTTTTGTATTATTTCTTTTATTCTATTTTATTTTTTGAATATACATCAGTTGAATTAACTACGTTATATTTTGATATATCTCATTTATCCAAATAACAAAAAGATGTAATAAGTAAAATAATTTATATTTTATTAGTATTTTAATTCATTATTTTAAATATTTCTTCAAAGAATATATAATTTATGAAACATCACATAAATAATATAAAAATAATTAATAAAATAAAGAAAAATTCATATCAATAATAAATATAAATTATATAATAATGAATGAAAATAAATATTATTTATATTATAATAACGATTACATGATATGAATTATTTCTTTTTTTATCATTGTTATTTTATCATTAATTCAAATAGAAGTAAATAATATCATAATACAAACAAATATTATAATAAAATACAACGAAGATACAATAAATATCAAAATAGAGAATAAAACCAAATAAGAAATAAATGAAATGATAGAAATAATGAATGTAATTCAATTAAATGAAAATGAATTACAAATGAAAATAAAATAGAGAAATAACATTTTGATGAAATAATTCATTTAATATCACTATTAATTTAAAATACAATAAATTAATGTGAATATTATATTTATTAAATTAACAATTAAAGTCAAATATGATATTACATTCATTTATATTAATAAATTTGAATTAAATATTGTTTTATATAACAAATAATTAAAATAAATTAAAAAAAGAAATTTCTAAATTTGAAGTGATAGAAATAAAGAAAGATAGAAATAAATACATTACATTCATTGATTTATTTATTTCTTTGTTATTCATATTGTCAAATTTTTGATATATTTATTAATTGAATATTTATTATTTGTATGAATACATTTCTATGATATTTTATTTATTCATTTTCATCAAATAAATAAAAAATAATAATTTATTGAAATATAAATTATTTGTTATTAATAATTTATATTAAAAAAATAAAAAAATAAAAAGAAAAAAAAATGAATGACGTTTATCTTAAAAATAAAAGAAGTTCAAACTAAAAATAAAAGAAGAACTAATAAATAATAAAATAATAAAGAAAGAATGAAACTTGGATATAATGAAATAATGATTTTCTCGAAGTATTTTGAAGGTATTAATGATTTTATTAAATTAGAAATGGGAGTTAAAAGATTTCAATGAAATATGGAACGATTTCATTTTAATCCAATTTCATTGAATCAATATTCAAGAAAATTGTTTCCTAATATTGAAACATTTCATATTTATAAAGAAGAAGATGAAATATTTAAAGATGGAAAAATATTTAAACAAATAATATGGTATGATGTGAGTTATTCAAGATATTTAGAAGAGAAAGAAGAAATGAATGAATATAAAAATATAGAATATACACAAGAAGATAGAGAAGAATATGGAAATACAATACCAAATGAAGTTACTTCACTTGGAAATAAAAGTTTTGCATATTGTTCATCATTAATATCAATTAATATACCAACAAATGTTAGTAAAATAGGAAATTGGTGTTTTTATGATTGTAAATCATTAACATCAATTAATATACCATCATCAATTACATCATCTGGAATTGGTTGTTTTTATGGATGTTGATGTGAAGAAGAATTAAAGAAGAATAAAACAATACCAAAATATTGCTTTAAATATTAAAGAAGAAATAAAGAAAGAAGATAATTGAA
This sequence comes from Entamoeba histolytica HM-1:IMSS, assembly GCF_000208925.1. Taxonomy (NCBI): domain Eukaryota; phylum Evosea; order Mastigamoebida; family Endamoebidae; genus Entamoeba; species Entamoeba histolytica. The sequence continues at coordinate 3,070 of NW_001914914.1, read as the reverse complement.
TTATTAAAGAATAAAAAATGTTTATTTTATATTTTAAATGATAAGAAATACATAATAAACAAATTAATTGATAATGAAATAAAGAATGAAATATCAAATGAATGAAATAAAATCATTCATCATTTATTTAATTATTAATTTGTTATATTTATTTATTTTTAATTTATTTCATATTATTTATTTGTTTCAATATGTTGAATTGATATTTCATCTCTTATTAAATGATATTTCATTCTTTATATTTGTTTTGTAAAACTTTTATTCTTTAATTTTATTCTTCTTGTTATTTCTTCTTTCTTATTTATTTTAAATATCATTTTATTTTACACTTTTATTTTCTCTTTATATTCTTATTGTTTTTATTTTATTAATTCATACAATATTTGTTATTTAATTCAAATATAAAATAAATCATAAGAATAATGAAATAGAAATGATGAATAATAATGAAGAATCAATATAAACTTAATTATATTCTTTATTTTATTTTCATAATAATAAATAACAATATTAATCAATTTAAAATGATAATGACAATAAATATAAAATAAAACAATGATAAATTGATAAAATAAAAAGAATAGTTTTATTTTATTTTCATTTATTTTATTATTTAATTAAATATATGTTATTTCATTATTTATTTCATTTCTTATTATTTTCATTTATTTACAATATATGGTTGTATCAATTTGATATAATAATGATGATTTGTATTTATTTATCATATTTTGTTCAACATAAAAATAAAATACTAAATAAAAATAAAACAATTTCATAAATAATACACATTGAAATTATATATGAAATGATGAAATTAATAAAAATATAAAATAGTAAATAAAATGAAAAGTACCTCATGAATAATTAATGAATAATATAAAATAAATAAGAAATGAATAACAAAATAAAAGAATATTATTAGAATGAAGAAATTATTAATTCAATTTTATTAATGTTTATTTCTTATTTATTTAAATATTTTCATTGTATTTGCATTAACTTATCTATTTCTTTATTTTATTATCTATTGTTGTTTATTTTATTTCATTCACATAGAAAGTGAAATTGGAAATAACATATTAGATAGATGGTACAATAAGAATGGAATATGGAATAGAATTCAAAACACTAATTCATAAAATCCCAGAAACAAAAATAGAAGAAATAATAAATGAAAATATTGAAAAGAAAAAAGAAAAAGAAGTAGTAGTAGAAATAAAAAAATTATTGACAAATACATCAAAAAATGGAAGTGTCATCAAATTAGTAGATATTTCAGAAGATTATTTGAGTCAAAATGAGTAGATAAAACTACTACAGTAAAAGCATGGAAGTCCATCAATATTAAAAAGAATGCATTCCTACAATTTAACTAAAATGAATGATGGAGCAATATTTTGTGGGTATAGAAAATCAAAAATAATGAAAAATGAAATATTGAAATACTAAACACTTTGTAAAGACAAGATAGCAACAGTACAACACATTCTACTATCTTGTATTGGTTATAAAAAATCACAAATAGAAAAACATGACAATATTGGCATTATAATATTGATTAATAAGAAAATATACAGGAAATAAACAATATATAAAACCCCATATGAAACAATGTTCAAATATAAAGACATCACAATGATATTGAACAAACAAATAATGCCTAAAAGTGATGGACAATACCACAAAATACCAGATATATACGTATTAAATAAAAAGAATAAAACTGGTCTATTATTTGATATGACTATTGTGGCTGATCACAATATTAATGGAGAATATTGGAAGAAAAGAAATATGTATAATGAATTAAAGAATAGGCTAATTAAAACAGAGAAACTAAAAGATGTCAGAATAAATCCAGTAGTAATCTCAATCAATGGATTAATGAATAAAGAAAGTATTATATTAATTAAAGAATTAAAAATTGACATCGAAAAAGAAATTAAAAACAATGTAATTAAAACATGAATGATGTCATGGAATACTGCTTCAATCACAACAAAACATACTCCGTAGATATTCTAGAAGAAGAAGACTCATTGATGTGGTTAATCTCCCCTGAGCCATTAACAATAGAAACTAATTCTATTAATACTTAATTAATTAATTTTATTATTTTTATTTTAGGAGCAAAATATAATAAATGGAAAATTCTATGGATGCAAATTATTTTGCATCTTTTTTCTTTTTTGTAAATTATTTAGATGCATTTTTTCTTTGCTAATTTTCGTACCCCATTTAAACACATGTTTTAATTCTTTACTTAATCTCATCATGAAATATTATTCATTGTATATTTTTCATTTTGATTAGACGTTTCATTATTTCAAAAAATGTTTGTGTTTAAACTCAAAAAGAATAGAAAATATCACTAATATTCATTTTCATTTTGCTATTTCATATTATATATTTAATTAATTTCAATACATTGTACCAACAACAAAATAAACATTTCATGACAGTTGAGTCACTAAAAAGAATGTCATTATTCAATAGAATATTGTATTTGTTTGTTATTTCAATAGAAGAGAAGCATTTAAATTATCTATAGATTGACTATTTTCTGATATGATGAATGACAAATATATTAATATGTTAAAATTAAAATAATTGGTGAAGAAGAAGAGAAGTTAATTAAATGAATATCCAATCAACAGAATCAGTTGAAATAAGAAAAGAAAGAAAAATAACACTAAATAGAGAAGAATTGAAATGTGTTTCATGTTATACATTCAGTTCAATTAGAATAATTGAAAGAAGAACAAGAAATGAGAAATATGGTAATGATAAGATACATGATATTTCAGAATAACATATGGTTCAGTGTAATCATGAGAATAAAAATAATTGGTGTGATGGATGATTTTGTTCAAATGTTTATAATTATAATATTAAATGGAAATACTAAATAAATTGATTAAATATACACTGAAATGGATTTTACATTTAGAGTTTATTTAAAATCATTTTATTAAAATCAAGAAATATAACAGAATTACAAGAAATAATGAAATTGAAGTTAAAACAGTATTTTTCACGAGGTCTTGTTGATGTTTTAATTGATGAA